>NC_056741.1:1348364886-1348452386 GCF_019279795.1 Protopterus annectens | reverse complement strand
AGCATTTAGGTGATCAGTGTATGACACGGTTCTCAGACCCTGAATTCTCTAGGTGAGAAACCTTTGTGGGCACTCCAATTGTTACAAGTGCCTGGTTAAGTACATACCAAAGGGGGCATTGTTCTCAATGATAGGTCTGATAAAGGCTGAGCAGATTAGTACTATAGCTTCCTTGTACCTGGATGACATACTTTTACAAAATCTTATTGTCTTAGCTACATGTTGGTCAAAGGCCAGATAGCTGTCTACATATGTTCCCGGATCCCTTACTACTGAGTCAACTTTTAGGGGGTGTCCTATCGATGGAGCAATTAACTTGGGTTGAAAGTTTCCCAAAGGGCATTATAATGCATTTTTTGGCACCGAGTTTTAGGCCATGGTTTGGCACCACTCATTTGTCTATGGTAAACCCTCTTGCAAGAATTTGAACTCTTGGGGAGAATCTGGGAATAGCTCTCAATTTCCAGTCAGCTTCAAACGTAGTTCGCAGGTAGATATCAAATAGGAGTGGGTCCAGTACAGACCCCTGGGGTACTCCACTGGTGACAGATCTCTTGTTGGAAATGGTCTCACTGATCCTGACTTCTTGGGTCCTATCTGTGAGCCAGCTGGAAATCCAGCAAGTACGGATTTTTGCTTAGCTCAGAGAACTTGTCTACAATGCCTGAGTGGAGTATTGTATTGAATGCCTTGACCAGGTCAATATACACATATGCACTGTTTTACCATCATCCAGTCTACCAGATTAAGTAGGCATGACCTTCCCTTAAAGCCAAATTGATATTGGCCCAGTGTCTAAAGTTTGCCAATGTCCTTGTTTATCACTTCCATGATAACTTGATTCGAGGCTTTGCATATTAGGCTTATTAGACTAAAGCCACGGTGGTGGTGCTGCGGTAGCGTTGTCGCCTCAGTAAGACGCTGTCCGGTTCGATTCACAGCTAGAGCGTCTTCTGCATGGAGACATGCGTGAATGGGAGTACCTTCGTTGAAGGTTGTGCGTCAGGGCTGGTAACTCGGCACGTAAAAATCAACTACCAATCATTAGTGGACCGGAGTTCCGCTGCGGCGACCCCTAACCGGGAAAAGCCGAAAAGACACAACAAGACTGATGGATCTGTAGTTCCCTGGTTAAGTTGATGGTCTGCCCTTGTGGAGGGGAATGACTGCTGCAGTCCTCTGTTCTCTTGCAGCATGACCTGTTTTGAGGCTGTCGTTGAAGTTCTGATAGGTAATGTTGTAGACTGCTTAGGAGGCAACCGTGGATGTTGTCCAGATCCACTAAGGCAGTGTTCTTAGCTTTACTGAGCACTGCTAGCATCTGGTCCCTGCTAATATTCGGGAGAAGTATTTTGACAGAAATTTCACCCAAAGAAGTTGGAGGGGATGAAGTCTGAGCTGTATTTATCAGCCAGTACATTTGCTATGTCACCCTGATCAGTGAACAGGAAACCACTCACTACCCACTTCAGCACACTGCTAGGTTCCAGACATAGCTGAAGAAAGCCTTGTGATTGTCCTTAGCCTGCAAGGCTATCCTGACCTCGTAGTTGGCATTGTTGGACTTAATTAGACCTCTTAGTTTCTTGTTTAGTTGTATAAGAAACCACTTGTCTTTACGAGAATTGCTCCTCCTGATTTTGGCCATGAGTTTTTTCTTTTGTTATATAGCCTGTTTATGTGGAGGATTCCACCAGTGGAGTTTGTTCTTAGTATTGGTTTTGTGTTTACTTCCGGTAGGTATGGCAGCCTCTATGCAACCATTTTCATGTTTGTATAGTGACTCTGAATAATTCTGCATCGCTATCTATGTTCTCAGGTTTGGGGAAGCCTTGAATTTTGACAAACTGTCACTTCCTAGGCTACAGTTTGCCTTAAAATATTTCCTAACTGTTACTGGTTTAGTTGGTCTTTCCAGGTTGATTTTTCACCTCAAAGGAAATAGCTTTGTGATCTGACCTCACGAGTGAGGAAGTGACATAGGTTTGGGGGGGGCACTGCTCTCTTACGCTGGCAAGTAGCAGATCCAGTACGTTTGATCCTCTGGATGGAGCATGTACTATCTGTTTCAGGGTGTTTGTGTTAATGAAGCCCAGGAAGCATTGTGCATATGGGTTTGAAGCACTGCAAGTTTCACAGTCTAAACATGGGTAGTTTGGACTATGGTGTTTGGTTGGATAGTGAGCATCTCTAGTAGTTTTATCTAAGAGTCATGATGATGGTGAGGGACCTTATCTAAGGTGACTTACACATGGATGAGTTCCATGGTATCATCCTGTTTAACCAACTTGAAGCTAAGTTTGTTGCCAACGTAAATCAAGAAACCTCCGCCTTTGTCCCCAGTCTGTGCTGTTGTTGGTGTAAATGTGTGTAAGGCAGTGTAGCCGTGCTGGGGTAATTTTCATGACTTTAAACCAAGTCTTGGTCACTGCACATTTGTCTATATTCTCCACAGTGAGGAGGGCTTGAAAGGTGTAGAGTTTTTTGTTTAGGCTCCTAGCAATGAGCAGTGACACCTTAACATTGTTTGAAGACTTTCTCACTATGCTGGCAGTTTTGTCTTTTTAGCATCGTCTAAAAAAGGGCTTTATGTCGGTGGATGAATATCCAAAAGGCTAGGAGGGGATAGGTGCAGCCCATCCTTTGCAAAGCAACATGGTCTGTTGACTATGTCCTCCCATGCTGTCAGATACTGGATTTCCTGGAGTGACAGCTGAAACTAAACTAATTATTAAAATGAATCATTTTATGTTCATACTGTGGCATCATCCTTGATGAAAACAGAATGCTGCTCATTGTAATGCTTTTAACTGTCTGTGACACATTCCGTGAGATCCATTATGTCTCTTTTCATATAGTCCACTGACGTACACATCAGGTCATTTAATCCCACAAGGACTATGATAGACTCATATTGATATCCAGGGTGCAGTGACTTGAATGTTTGCGTGATATTGCAGATCACAGCTCAAGAAAGGCAACTAACTATTATCTTATCCTTGTCTAACTTGGTGAGTGGGGCCTCTTTGTATTGCACAATGAATTCCCCAGTGACAAGAGTATTAAGTAAAATATATGCTTCCTTATAGGCTTTTCTCTTGGGGGACCATTTGGTAGGCTTACATGAGATGTTTGATATTTCTTTTCATGTGTGTTTTAGTGATTGCTGAAGAGCAGTGTTTCTTCTGAGGGCTTTGCAGGTCTTTAAGATTTGGAAAGGGTTTTCTTGACATTCTTGAAAATCTCATTTGTATCCGAGATTTTTGCCTCCAAGGAAATTTATGTATTTACATGTCTCGCGACTGTGGTGGTGGTGCTGCGGTAGCGTTGTCACCTCACAGTTAGACATTGCCCGTTCGATTCTCAGTTAGAGTGTCTTCTGTGTGGCGACATGTGTGAATGGGCATTCCTTCGTTGAAGGTTGTGCATTAGGCCCGGCAAGCCAGCATGTAAAAATCTACTGCCAATCATTAGTGGACCGGAGTTCTGCTGTGGCGACACCTAACCGGGAAAAGCCGAAAGACACAAACAAACATGCCTCGCATACTGTGTTATTTTCTTTAATGGGTAACCGGTTTTCTGACAACAGGAGACAATTGCTTAGGAAATCCAAATATGTGTGAGAGGTGTAATGAGGATATTCTTGAAAATCTCATTTGTATTGAAGATTTTTTTCCTCCAAAGAAATTATGTATTCACATGTCTCACATACTGAGTTATTTTCCTTAATAATTAACTGGTTTTCTAACAACAAGAGACAATTGCTACATTGCATTTTGAGATCCAAATCTACCAAGCTGGCCACAGAGATTAGGAAACTGTATATCCATTTTGTCAAGTCCTGTAATAGGGTGGGCTGTTTAAAAGATTGGATTTTAACAGGGTCTCCTAAGGTAGTTTCTGGGATCAACGGCAAGATGTCATATATTGCTCAGGATATGGTAATGCTATTCAATGTTTAAACTAGCTGCTCTAAGCTTAATTCCGTGCAGTGCTACACTGTTTAACAGGTTTTGCATCTTATCCTAACTTTACAGGGAAATTTTGCAGTCTAAGAGTTTGTTACTACACAGGACATTGCTAACAGGCACTGTGAGGTGGGCAGTTCCATGCAAATTCTATAGATAAGTATATATTTATTTATAAATAAGATTTATAAATGTATGTATTTATAGATAAGTAGTACTTCTCCTTCTCTCACTCTGCCTTGTCTCCATCTAGCTGATACCACTCCTCCCACCACCTCAATTTCTTTTTTCCCTTGACTCTATTCAGCTTGTGACTTCCTCTTTCTTATGATTTTACCTCCTATTACAACTACTTACTTTGCTTATGTTTTACCCCCTATCACCTCTAAGATGCAAAAAAAAAAAAAAATGTTTATTCTGTATTATAATATTGCTCATATTGCTGTGTGTTTTTGTTACACTAATTGTTTTTCTGTTGTTCTGTATTCTAATTAGTTACTAACTCCTGCTTAGTAGTTTTAGTTAAACTCTTGTACATATTTTTTTCTTAAGTTTGTTACCATAGACTGTTACAGTGGAGCTTTTCTCCTCGGGCCTCTACTGAAAATGGACATGTATCCAGTTAGACTAGCCCGGTCAACAAATGTAAAATAAATAAATAAATAAATAATTCTCCTGATTTATAGCAAAGGAAAAAGCTTGAAAACTGACTCCTATGTCCTCCACTCAGTTAACAACCACAATGAGCTCCCTGGAGTGCTTTCCAACTCAGACAGACCAAGTAAACACCTTCTACCACAAGATGGATGATACTGGAATTTCTTTTTTTTTTTTTTTTTTGTTTTTCTTTTAAACAAAAACATCTTTATTAAATTATCATGTATGGCGCAGAAAAATCTTACATTTATATAAATGAAAATAATCCACACCAACACAATCTCAGTTGCAAACCTTATATATTACAAACCATGTTGACACAACAGTAACTGCAAACATTATACATGACTTATAATATATCCAGTCATTATCAGTCAAACGTTACATAGCTCATTCAATATCTACCTTCTTTTAAACCTTGTTCCTCCTCTGCAAGTACTGCTTCCACTCTTCCCATTTTTTCCTACGTAATTTGTGCCTACCCTTTCCTAAAGATCACAATTCTACTTGTTTTATCTCTTGTCACTATCTTTGCTACTTCTAGTAAAGTTAGTTTAGACTTTGATTTCCATTTTCTAGTACGTGCTTTTTTGGCAGCCATCATAATTAGACTCAGCAAGGCCTTATTATGTCTAGGCAATTCCGATTCTGTATCACAGCTCAAAAAAAAAATCACTTCCATAGTAACACCAATTTGCTCAGCCAGCATCTCTGACACAGCAGTCTGCAGGGAATCTTTTAAGTCTGCGAAATAATTATACTCCCGGAAAATATGTTCCCAGTTATCTTTGTCTTCCTCATCACACCTCCAACATTTGCTGTCTACCTGAGGAGAAATTCTTTTCAGTACCTGGGGTATAAAAATACCTATGTAAACGCTTCCAAGCAAAGATCCTAAATCTTATAGACTTTGTTGCATATTTGGGAGACATACACATACCCCCCATTGGTTTCTTTGTGAATTTATTATCTAACCTCTCTTCCCAATCCTTTCTAACCTCCTCTGATTGATTCTTCTAGTCATCATGCAATATTTTATATGCTCCACTAATTATTCCTTTCTTAATGGCACTCTCTGTTCTAGATTCTACTAAAATCTCTACTAGTGATGGTCTTTCATTTAGGACCCTCTCCATTTCTTCTTCTTTGCTTATACTCTGATTTGAATCCTTAATAGGGAAGGAAATTTCCAACCTGCAGCCCAAATAAGTTCTTGGTGTCTTCTCATTCTATTAAATTTCCCTCCCTAGTTATTGCTACCAACACCTTGGTTCCTTTGCCAGTTTTATCCATTAAATTCCAGCCCCCTTTGGCCTATTGTCTGTATCCTTAATTGCAGTCATCCCTATCAACAGAATCTCTTTTCTCCATTCCCATGTTGGCTTAGTTCTTAGTATACTTTCTGCTACTTTATGAATATACAATTCTGTATGATTATTGTTATTCTCCTTAAAGGTCTCCATCCAAAATCCCAGACTGTCCTTTTTCTTGAGCTTCCCCTGTTTTATCATCTCTTTCCACTTTGAATTATAGTTTTCTACTTCTGCTATTTATAGTAGCCAGCCTTAACTGTGTTGCTTTGAAATACCCCTTCCAATTGGGTAATCTCAATCTGTCCTGTTCTATTGGAAGACTAAGCTTATCCCACTTGATTCTTGCCATCTTCCCCTTCCAGACAAAATCCTTCAGCTCTTTATTCATTTTTATCTACAACTTCTCTGGCTGATAAAATATACCTGATCTGTGTATAAGAGGAGTCCCAGTGGTATGGAGAATCACTCTTTACTGAGCGAGCTTCTACGGGTGATACAAACCCATATGCAGAACACACAGAATTCTTCTCTACTACCGGATTCAGGCACTATGATTCCATGTGCCCAGAGTAGTACTGTCAATAGTGGGGAGCATGCCATGACGTCAGGACTAAGAGACGGTAGAAAAGCAAAGCCTGTTCGCATGGGAGGTGGTGAACGACCACAGGTTAACGGTTCTTTTGGAGGCAATAATAGCCAGGTGAGAGTGGTGCACTTGGAAACGTACAGCAATTTGAACTTTGATGAATGGCTTGATAAATCCTTTTCGCATACATCGGAGGAAGCGGAAAGAAGACAGCCGAACAATACCAACTACAAGGACAACTGTAAGAGGTTTAAAAACCTACTGAATAGATATAAAAATCTAGTGCTGGACAATTGGTACTTATTGAAATGTATTGAGTTGAATATTGTGCCTAAGGGCTTAAGGCTTAACAAATTTCCCAACAATGTTGGAGGGAATAATGAGTTTTTTTAAATTATTTGCAATATACTTAACGACTGTGGTATAGCTATATTGAAGGCAATGGTAGACAATAATGTAAAAGATATGGAACATTGTAAAAAAGACATTGACAAACTTCACAAGGAAACAAGTGAGGATTTGGTATTTACACTCACTGAATACAAAAGTATTTATTGTAGAACACTATAAGACGTTGATTTTAATGTATCAAAGAACTATAAAAGGAAAATGGGGAAGTTGGAACGTGATAGAGAAGATTACAATGAAGGGAAGGCTTATGTTATTTATAACAAAAAAAGATACGAAAGGTTTGACAAACAAATGGATCAAGTAAAGCATAATATAAAACGAACCAATCAAAACACTAAACGAACAAACTCCAGGCAAGGAAAACTAAGTCCACTCAGTTTTATTAAGCGCGTTTCGTCGTTCGTATTAGAATGACTTCTTCAGATAAATTTCAACACACAAAACTTTCAGCTTTTATATCCATCCCTATACAATTAATTAGTAAGTAAGCCAATTATCCAATTAATTAATTATCTTGTAGTTTAAAAATGGAAGTAAATGTGAATAAATATACACAATACTATAAGCATGTTACATATATTCAAAAACGTAAACTTTGACTAACAACGCTCATAAATTAAAACAGTGAAATAACCGTACATTAACTAAGTACATATGAACTTTGCAAGTTTAAAAACTCAGTATTTACACCTCAATTACTATAGTCAGGGAACCTGGACTATAGGTAAAGAGAACAAGGTAAAATAAAATAAAATAAAATAAAATAAAATATCCCTTAAGTTTAGTAAGAATGTTACTATATTATTGAGTGAGCCAAATAAGATACATTTATATATACAATGTGCCTAAACTCTTCTTATCTATTCAGGCTTCTGAGTTTTAGAAGACATGAGATGTTGCAGTGTTCGTTTAAACCTGGCGCCAAGAAAGCATTGGTTCTAAGTTGCCAGGACAATTCATGCTCTTCCAAAAGTAGGTTAAAGGGGCCTCTTCTGCTGTCAGGTTGCACTTGGTCTAAACCCACGAATTTAAAAGTATGGTTGGGATGGGAGAGTATATGTTTAGCTAAAGCATTTTCAATTTTCATTTTAGAGATAGCATTGATGTGCTCATAGATTCTATCTCGCAATCTCCTCTCCGTTTTCCCTATATAGAAGCATGGGCATTTCATGCACAATGCTCCATATACTACCATTTTTGAGTTACAGTTTAATTTATAATTAAGGTTATATATTTTGTTATTGATCGTGTGACTACTACCAATCTTGATGTGTTTACAATAATTACAACTTTCACATCTGAAGGTCCCCTTTGATTTCTCTATTGTAATTTTGGCTCTACTTTCTAATAGTACTTTAAGATTTTTGCCCCTCCTATAGGTCACTTTTGGGAGGGTACCAAACTGGGTAGAACATTTCTTGTCGTATAGTAGGATGGTCCAGTTTTTATACAAGATGTCCCTTATAGTGTTACTTTCGAGGTTAAATGTCGTGATGAACATCATACTCGGATCTTTAGTCCCAGGGCTATGTTCTTCTATGTTGAAACTATTCTTATGTTCCAATAAACTACCACTAGTATTAAATTGCAGGTCCGAATGAGGTTGATCAATTAATGTATTTCTATTGGTAATATTCGACCCCTTCAAGAGTGGATTAATCACTCCATTTTCCCTCTTGGACTTAACCTCTTCAAATATGTCTTTAAGGAATGCTTTAGGATATCCTCTAAGGCTAAACATTTCCTCAAGTAGTCTACATTCTTGAATGAAGTCGTCATCGCGTGTTGTCATACGGGCTGCCCTAATAGCTTGACCCTTCACAATCGCTTTTTTCTGAAAGTGAGGGTGTAAACTTGTAAAATGAAGGAATTAATTACTATATGTTTCTTTCCTGTGTATCTTGGCAAAAAATTGTTTGTTCTCATTATCTTTAACTAGCTTGACATCTAAGTAGTTTATCATGTTCACCTGAAAGTCATATGTAAATTTAAGAAAACTAGTAGTACTGTTCAAATAATTTACTAGTTTAAATGCCGTGTCTTTATTTCCATGTAAGCAAATAAAGATGTCATCTAGAAATAAGAAGTTATGTACCTACCATAACGTTCCATGTTAGTTGTCTTCTCTCGCCTTCTTTCTTGCTTGATGGGTTCGGAGCCGATCCTCGGCTCCGACTCGGCACTTGCTAAGCTCGAGAGTCACTTTTACCAGCTCGAGGCAGCCCCATATCCCATGATGCAAGGCGGTAAGTACCCAGATCTCGTTTGATGACAAAGGGCAATAGCACCAAGCATAAAAACACTTCCAAAAGGAAGAAAGAAAACTTACAGGATGGAAGAAGGACCAGGTCTGAATGGTCTTCAGCATAATAATTTCTTATAGAAAGGTCTGTCCAGGCCTGGGGAAGGAGGGAGGGTCAAGAAAGAAGGAGAGAAGACAACTAACATGGAGCGTTATGGTAGGTACATAACTTCTTAATGTTAAGTTGTCAATCTCGCCTTCATTCTTGCTTGATGGGACCGTCCCTAGCACCTCTATCCTGGGTGGCTCAATGGAACAGACTCTTGAGGACTGTAGAGCCAAAACTGGCTCTGTCCCTGGAGGCCAAGTCCAATTTGTAATGGGAAACAAAAGTATGAGGAGTGGCCCAAGTGGCGCTGCACAAATAGTGTCTAAAGGAAGTCTAGCTTGAAAGGCTGTAGAAGTAGCTAAGCTCCTAGTTGAATGTGCTTTAGGTTTTGAGCACAGCTGTTTTCCCCTGAGCAGATAAATTTCAGAGATGACCGAAGAAAGCCATCTAGACAAGGTCACTTTAGAAACAGGAAGGCCTTTCTTATTATCCGCATAGGAAACAAAAAGTTGATCAGATTTCCTAAATGTTTTGTTCTGTCCAAATAATATCTGAGTTGACGGTGGACATCAAGATAATGTAGTTTTGTTCGGCTCTGTCTGAATAGTTTGGGAAAAATACAGGAGATCAATGGATTGATTCAAATTGGTCTTTGAGGCGACCTTAGGCAAAAAGGTCGGATTAGTTCTCAATGATACTCTGTCTTTGTGAAAAACCAAATAGGGGGGTCGAACCGATAGAGCATGAAGTTCAGACACCCTCCTGGCCGATGTAATAGCCACTAGGAATAAAGTTTTCCAAGAAAGAAATTTCAGGGAACAAGAAACAGCTGGCTCGAAGGGGAAGAATCAAGGATGTCAGCACTAAATTTAGATCCCACTGAGGAGGAGGATTCCTGATTGGAGGCTTTAGCAGGAAAATTCCTTTCAAGAAGGCCCTGCAGAGCCTATGGGACATAATATTGTGATCTGCGATCCCGACATGAAAGTTCGAGATAGCAGCCAATTGAACTCTGACTGTGGAAGAAGAGGAGCCTGCATGAAAAATCTCTGCTAAGAAGTCCAGGACTGCCTGAACAGGGGCAGTGAAAGGATCAATATTCTTGGCCTTAGCCCAATAAGAGAAACGTTTCCATTTGCTTGCATAAATCCTCCTGGTAGAGGATTTTAAAGAAGCTACTATGATGTCTCTAACTGGGTTAGAGATCAAAGGAAGCCTGGCTAAGGAAGGAAGTGGAGCAACCATGCTGTGAGGTTGAGAGAAGGGATAGACCAGTGCAGCTGACCGGATTGGTGAATCAGAAGATCTGGCACTGGGTCCAGATGCCACGGCTGCACCAAAAGGTGACGATGGAGGAACGGGAACCAAACTTGTCGAGGCCAGTAAGGGGCAATGAGAATCAATTTGGCTCTCAAAACGGTTGCTTTCTGGATAACTTGAGGGATCAGAGGAAATGGAGGGAAGGCATAAAGAAGTCCCTGGGGCCAATCCTGGGTCAGAGCGTCTCTGGGGGGATGGCCTGGAAGAGGGAAGAGAGAGAAGAAGTCTGGGCATTTGCTGTTTTGGGGAGTAGCAAAAAGATCGCAACATGGGCGACCCCATTCCAGAAAAATCTCTTCCGCTATAGATTGCTTGAGAGACCACTCGTGAGGCATGAGAATAGCTCTGCTCAATCTGTCCGCTACAATGTTGGTTTTCCCAGGGATATGCGTTGCTACCAGAAACCGATGAGAGGAGATTGCCCATTGCCATAGTCTGAGCGCTTCGACACAAGGGGTAGGACTTGGTTCCGCCCTGTTTGTTGATATACCAAACTACAGACATGTTGTCTGTGTGGACTGCAATTGTCCCTACGGGAAGAAAGTCGTTGAGGGCTTGCAACGTTAAAAGCACTGCTCTCATCTCCAGGACATTTATGTGCAGGTGGTACTCGAACGGCTGCCACGTCCCATGAACCATCCTGCCCTGATAATGACCCCCCCACCCGATCAGGGAGGCATCTGTGGTGACAGTGGCTACCGTGAATGGGGGTACAAAGTGTCTGCCTTGGTGAACCTGGGGAGATGTGATCCACCAAGCAAGATGATCTTTGCAAGTCTGTGTCACCAGAATCTGGTGACGCATTGGAAGTTGTTGGTACGACCACTGTGTGAACAGCATCCACTGAAGAAGGCGCATGTAGAAGCGAGCCAGGGGAAGAAGAGTAATGGCCGCAGCCATGAGGCCTAATACCTTTAGAACCATTCTGGCCTGTACTTTTTTGTTGGCTAGAATGATCCTGACATGACTTTGAATGTCTGAAACTCTTTGATCTGTAAGGGTAGCTGACATCCGAACAGTGTTTAAGTTTGCGCCTATGAAAGTAATAGACTGGCAGGGCGATAAGGATGACTTTTCAAGTTTATCGAGATGCCCAAAAGAGTACAAAGCTTTATTGTGTAATCCCTGGCTTGAATAAGCTGATGCCTGGTGGTGGCTGAAAGGAGCCAGTCGTCGAGATACAGAAACACCTGGAATCCTTGACGTCTCAGGTGAGCCGTGACCACTGCCATGCATTTGGTGAACACTCTGGGGGCTGTAGTGAGACCAAAGGGCAGGGCTCTGAACTGGAAATGACTGGACCCCAGCCGAAAGCGGAGAAATCTCCTGGAGCGTCTGTGAATTTTGATGTGATAGTACGCATCCTGAAGATCTATTGAGCACATCCAGTTGTCCTTCTGTAAGAAGGGCAGAATTGACTGAAGAGTGACCATTCGAATCTTGTCTTCCTCACAGACTTGTTGAGTCTGCTGAGATCCAATATTGGTCTCCAGTCTCCCGTCTTTTGGGGACCAAAAAGAACCTTGAGTAGATTCCGGGCTCTGAATGATCTGTTGTAACTGGCTGAATGGCTCTTTTTTGCAGAAGTTTTAAGACTTCTAACTCTGCAATTTCCCTTAGACCGGGTGGTACAACTGGAAGGGAATTTGAGTGATAGAAAGGACTTTCCTCGAAAGGAATTTTGTAACCCTCGGATATGATCGACTGTACCCATCTGTCTTGAGTGAGGGAACGCCAGGCTTCTGGGTACAGCAATAGTCTTCCCCCGACTGCCTCCAAGGATGGACAGCCGGGCAACATCTCAGGGATGCTGAAAGGGCTTGTCAGAGAGAGGCTCTCTGTTTCCCTGGTTTTGGACCCCTCTGCCTCTAGAGCGCGTCTGTTGTTGTTACCCCTCTGCCTCTCAGGGTTAACTGACCACGTGAATCCCGCGTGACTCCTAGGGATTTTCGGAACCACATTTTGCCACCTTTCTGTCCTTTGGGGTAAGGTCTAGAAGGGGTGGAAAAACGGACTCCTACGGCAGAAAGAGTCTTGCCGTCCTGCTCACACCTGGTCAAAGTTTCCTTCACTTGAGGGCCAAACAAAGCTGACCCATCAAAGGGAGAATTTGTGAAGGACGCCTTAAAGGGATCTGCAAAGTCACATAGCCGCATCCAGGCTTGGCGTCTAAGAGCCACACCTGTACCTGCGGCCCTACTCGCTCCATCAGCAGCATATGATATTAGCCACATGGAGGAGTTTGCAATGGAATTAAGGGTTCCTAGCTGCGAAGCAATTTTTTCCTGAGCTCCTGCAGCTGTAGGATCCTGTACAACATCACCTAGCTCCTTAAGGATATCCCTTTGGAGTCTGGTGAAGTGACATAGGTAATTCAGCGAACGCATAGCAAAGGTCGCTGAGGAAAACATCCGCTTACCATACCTATCCATGGTCCTAGAGTCCTTATTAGGAGGATGGACGGGTACGGAAGGATCTGCAAGTTCCTTCTTGGTGGCAGCAGCCACCACCATGGCATCAGCGGGGACACCCTTAGTGAGGAATTGCTTATCACACGGGGCAGTAATAAATTTTGAAGGCCTCCTAGGGACTGGCTCTACAGAGTCAGGAGCAGCCCACGCCTTTCGGGCAATAACCTGCATAAGGAGGTCGAAGGCGGAGACACCCAGGAGGTGGAGGGCCGAGATCCAAACGCCTCTAGGTATACTGACTCATCCTCAGAGGGATTATTGGTGGGCCAGTTTCCCTCTGTCTAAGGAGTTCTAGGATGTCTGAGAAGGAGACATCCTCAGAGGGGGATCTTGGGGATCCCTCTGACTCATCTAAGTCAGTATCTGAAGTGATAGACTCGGGGGAGTCTACATGTTTCCTCTTACAAGTCCTCTTCCTAGGAGGATCTCCCGAAACATCAGGAGAATCCTCGGAAGAGGGGGATATTCCCAATGGGGAAACCTGAGGCGGAGGATCTCTGGGTCCTGTAGCAAGAGAAGTGGCAGAGATGTCAACAGGCACTATAGAGGGAGGAGCTAAGGGAACAGACTGCTGGCTGATACCAGTGGCCAGCACACTCTTCATCACCTCGAATGCTCCCTCCCAGGAAGGTCCGAGAGAACCCGTTCAAGAGCTAGGAACTCCAGGGACCACCGAAGGGAAGTCTCCGAGGCAGATGTCGGAGCCGAGCTCACCAAGGCCGAGGCTCCAAGGGGAAGAGCGGGTTCGGACAAGGGTCCGATGCCACTCACCCCTCGGAGGAGACCATGGAAGCCCGGCCACGAATCCCTCTAAGGAAGGTCTCAAGAGGAGATAAGAGTAGAGGCTGAAGGAACAGAAGGGGGTATCTGTCCCTCAGTCGTAGCAGTAACCATTCCCGAAGACTCCAACTCCAAGCTCTGGGGTAGAGTTGAAGGAGGAACTGCAATGGGGTGTGGACCAATAGCCGTCTGTTGAGACGGACTATGTAACATTTGGGCCAGTGCCTGTGACTTAAGTAATCTACTGACCACTCTCTCTAAATCATGGTCAGAAAGCCTGGATGACCTTGAAGATCGGCTCCGATGGCTCCGTTCCAAGAGGAGAGGTGAAGCTGGAGCCGAAAGTATCGGCTCCAAGGAAGGAGACCTAGACCTCTTCCTCGAAGGAGCCATCGGAACCGATGAAACTATTGAACCTGTCGGAGCCGACAACTTATCGGAGCCGACAGGTAGCCTCGATGCATCGGCTCCAGCCGGAGCCGATACAGCCACAAAAGTAACGGTGTCGGAGCCGATCGGAGCCGACACCGATGCCTGAGCCACATGGTGGTCGGAACCGATCGGAGCCGACACCGAAGTGGTCGAACCAGAATCGAAGGCTTAGTTAAGCCAGAATCGGCTCCAGCCGGAGCCGATCTCGACTCAGAATGAGTCGGAGCCAAGGCCGCAGGCTTGGACACAGAAGCCTGGGCCTTGGAAGACTTAGCAGTCTTGGATGAAGCCGACTTAGCCGGAGAGCCCTCCGGCTTAAGAAGGCCCCTCAAAATCAACTTATTTCTTCTTTCCTGCAGGACTCTCTGGCTGAAAGAATGACATATAGCACAGGAGTCCTGCAGGTGAAGAGGCCCCAGGCAATACAGGCAAGAAGTGTGACCGTCTGTCAGAGACATTTTCTGACAGCACGAGTCACACTTCTTAAAGCCTGAGACCCTTTCTTTAGACATGGTGTAAACACAGACACACACACCAGTCAAAGAAATTAAATTAAATATACCAAAAGGTATAACTAGAAAACACACACACACACCCTAACAGGGGGGGGATGGGATGGGTGAAAGTCTGACTAAAAAAATAAGAAGAGACAGATAATTTTCTGTCAGAAAATGTTTAAAACTAAAATAAAACTAACAATTAAGGGTTTTTTTGTTAAAAGGGGCTAAAATAGCAAAGTAGCAAATCACTTACCAGGAGCTGGTAAAAGGAGGACCTCATCAGCGAAGCAGCAAACGAGATCTGGGTACTTACCGCCTTGCATCATGGGATATGGGGCTGCCTCGAGCTGGTAAAAGTGACTCTCGAGCTTAGCAAGTGCCGAGTTGGAGCCGAGGATCGGCTCCGAACCCATCAAGCAAGAATGAAGGCGAGATTGACAACTTAACATTCATGTATAATATTTAATATAATTTGAATATTGGTCCGAATTCATGATGTAATTCTCCTCCCAGTAGGCCATAACAGTATTTGCAAAACTAGCACCTACTGGAGACCCCATAGCCACTCCACATTTCTGTAGGTAATAGTCATTATTGAACAGAAAATAGTTGTTTGTTAAAATTATATCAAGCAAGGATATTACCAAGTATACTTCTGAAGTCGAAGCTCCTTTTTTAACTAGATAAATGTTCACCCATTCAAGGCCTACATCGTGTGGTATTGAGGTATAAAGGTCCACGACATCTACCGTGAGGAAGTTAAATTCATCACTGAATTCGATTCCATTAATTTTACTTAGGTAAGCCCATGAATCCTTACTTATTTGGGTTTCAGTAATTAAGTATTTCTTTAGGATGTTGTCAACTAGTTTTGCACTTCCATATGTTATAGAATTCCTACCGTCTATTAATGGTCTGAACGGAGGGTATTGTAAATTTTTATGTATTTTTGGTGTAGCGAAAAGCACTGGTATTTTTGGCCATTCTGTTTTAATATAATTGTACATGTCTAGGTCAATATAACCTTCAATGAAATAGTCGCTGAAATGACTCTTGATGAGTCTATATGCCAAATTAACTTCGTTGACACTCACTCTTTGGTAAGTGTCATTATTAATAGTGTGGAATCCCTCTCAATATAGTTGTACTGATCAAATAAAGCTAGACCCCCTCCCTTATCTGGTTTTATCGCCCTCACATTTAAAGTTTTAAATAGTTTTAAGAAGGCGTTTTCATCAGGGGTAATGTTCGATGGTCTGCTATTCTTTTTGTTGTTATGAAACACATTATTGCCTTTAATGGCTAGATTCCTAAGATCCAGTTCCATAATGCCTTCAAATAACTGGAGGGCTGGGTGCAGGGGGGGATTATAATCACTAGGAATATGGTAAATAGAAGCAGTGCATTCTGATTCACCCAATAGTAAGTTCAAGTTAAGTTTTCTAACAAACATTTTCAAATCTTTGATGCTCTGCACCAAGTCCATATGTTGGTTCGGTATGAATGTTTGACCCTTTGATAGTAGTTCTACAAAACAAGGGTCAATTTCTACACTGGAATAGTTGTAAATTTTAAAGTCCCCAGTTTTATTGGTAATAAGTTTGGGTAGTCCAAGTCTATTGACTATCTCCTCGGTTTGTTCAAGGGGTGCTTGTTGTTTTTTTGAACCCTTTGATCGTTAAAGTTCTTCTTTGGTATAGCCCCTTGGTATGCATATTCGAAATTGTCCAAGCAGTCATTTTGGTTATAGTACACATCAGTCCTCTCTCTGTTCCCTCGCAAACGGTTAGCCCAGTTATTACTATCAGTTTCTTGCTGGTTACTTAAGTTTTGGTTGGATTGAGCCCTTCCATTGGAACGGCTCACTTCACCAACGTCAATTTCAACAAGAGCTTCTCTTTCAATGACCGGGTTACTATAAGCTGTTTGAGACGGTGGTGGTTTAGGGTAGGCTGTGCCATTTTTATATGCTAGACGATCTCTTGCCATTTTTTTGTTTTTATTACGTTTGAGCCTGACCAAAAGTTGGTCGATAGTAGAAAATGACCTGTCGTACTCAAACTTGTGACGAGGAAATTCTGAATTTGATAATATTTCCTCGTTAAGATCTTTGACTTCATTAGATAAGTCTACAATCTGTAATCCATAATGTTTAACCATGAGTTTTAATAAAGTAATTCCTTGCGCATCAAAAAACGCTACTCTTTCATAGGGACCTTGTAGCGTCAAAGATCTTAACGAGGACCTTTATACCTCAATACCACACGATGTAGGCCTTGAATGGGTGAACATTTATCTAGTTAAAAAAGGAGCTTCAACTTCAGAAGTATACTTGGTAATGACTATTACCTACAGAAATGTGGAGTGGCTATGGGGTCTCCAGTAGGTGCTAGTTTTGCAAATACTGTTATGGCCTACTGGGAGGAGAATTACATCATGAATTCGGACCAATATTCAAATTATATTAAATATTACACACGATTTCTAGATGACATCTTTATTTGCTTACATGGAAATAAAGATACGGCATTTAAACTAGTAAATTATTTGAACAGTACTACTAGTTTTCTTAAATTTACATATGACTTTCAGGTGAACATGATAAACTACTTAGATGTCAAGCTAGTTAAAGATAATGAGAACAAACAATTTTTTGCCAAGATACACAGGAAAGAAACATATAGTAATTCGTTCCTTCATTTTACAAGTTTACACCCTCACTTTCAGAAAAAAGCGATTGTGAAGGGTCAAGCTATTAGGGCAGCCCGTATGACACCACGCGATGACGACTTCATTCAAGAATGTAGACTACTTGAGGGAATGTTTAGCCTTAGAGGATATCCTAAAGCATTCCTTAAAGACATATTTGAAGAGGTTAAGTCCAAGAGGGAAAATGGAGTGATTAATCCACTCTTGAAGGGGTCGAATATTACCAATAGAAATACATTAATTGATCAACCTCATTCGGACCTGCAATTTAATACTAGTGGTAGCTTATTGGAACATAAGAATAGTTTCAACATAGAAGAACATAGCCCTGGGACTAAAGATCCGAGTATGATGCTCATCACGACATTTAATCTCGAAAGTAACACTATAAGGGACATCTTGTATAAAAACTGGACCATCCTACTATACGACAAGAAATGTTCTACCCAGTTTGGTACCCTCCCAAAAGTGACCTATAGGAGGGGCAAAAATCTTAAAGTACTATTAGAAAGTAGAGCCAAAATTACAATAGAGAAATCAAAGGGGACCTTCAGATGTGAAAGTTGTAATTATTGTAAACACATCAAGATTGGTAGTAGTCACACGATCAATAACAAAATATATAACCTTAATTATAAATTAAACTGTAACTCAAAAATGGTAGTATATGGAGCATTGTGCATGAACTGCCCATGCTTCTATATAGGGAAAACGGAGAGGAGATTGCGAGATAGAATCTATGAGCACATCAATGCTATCTCTAAAATGAAGATTGAAAATGCTTTAGCTAAACATATACTCTCCCATCCCAACCATACTTTTAAATTCGTGGGTTTAGACCAAGTGCAACCTGACAGCAGAAGAGGCCCCTTTAACTTACTTTTGGAAGAGCATGAATTGTCCTGGCAACTTAGAACCAATGCTTTCTTGGCGCCAGGTTTAAACGAACACTGCAACATCTCATGTCTTCTAAAATTCAGAAGCCTGAATAGATAAGAAGAGTTTAGGCACATTGTATATATAAATGTATCTTATTTGGCTCACTCAATAATATAGTAACATTCTTACTAAACTTAAGGGATATTTTATTTTATTTTATTTTACCTTGTTCTATTTATCTATAGTCCAGGTTCCCTGACTATTGTAATTGAGGTGTAAATACTGAGTTTTTAAACTTGCAAAGTTCATATGTACTTAGTTAATGTACGGTTATTTCACTGTTTTAATTTATGAGCGTTGTTAGTCAAAGTTTACGTTTTTGAATATATGTAACATGCTTATAGTATTGTGTATATTTATTCACATTTACTTCCATTTTTAAACTACAAGATAATTAATTAATTGGATAATTGGCTTACTTACTAATTAATTGTATAGGGATGGATATAAAAGCTGAAAGTTGTGTGTTGAAATTTATCTGAAGAAGTCATTCTAATACGAACGACGAAAAGCGCTTAATAAAACTGAGTGGACTTAGTTTTCCTTGCCTGAAGTTTGTTCGTTTAGTGAAATGGATCAAGTAAACTATAGGGAGATGGAAAATCCACACTATACGATATCTGACTATAGGGATGAAAGTAATGGGGATTATCACAACGATTGTTCAGAACCTGGGGACCCTTTAGGGGAAGGACAAGGACCAAGGAGGTCCGAGAGAATCAGGAATCAGAACCGCCAACAGTCCTATGTGGAAGTAACGGGCAATCAATTTGTAAGGCAACAGGGGAGAGTGAGGTACAAGAGATAAACAATGTAACTTGTACATCAGTTCCTTTTCAAATAATGGAAGGGGTATATCCCTATAACAATGTTTATACACCTTTGATATGTAATCAAATAAGTGTTGAAACTCGATTAGAGGGTACTACAGGAAAATATATCTGTAGTGAATCCACTGTAGCAAATAGTAAAATTATATTGCATACATACAACAATTTTAACATATACAACTATACTGACCTAGAGGTGACAGATGGATTTTTTTGGACTATTTACAAAAGAGTTTACTTTTGTGTCAACAAGAAAACCCAAAATTGATGAGCTAGTGCTGGACATTAAACTTTTTACCAGAAAGTTAAATCTAGCAATATTGTTTCAGGACAATCCACATTATGGAGAGAGCAAATTGAAGAAACGAAGTATATATAACCCCCCTTTGCAGCAGGATATTCACAATTTTGAAATGTGTACTATTAATATGGTCAGGGATGAATATGGGAAGAGAAGAAAGTTGAGTTGTAATCTAAACAAGCAAGAAAATGAAATTTTACAACTATTAAACAATAATGGAATGATTAGAGTTATGAAGCCTGACGAGGGGGGAGGGGTAGTCCTCATGGACCAATGGGATTATACCAATAGGATGTTAAAAGTATTGGATACAGATAATAGATATTGTATTATATCTAGAAATGAACTAAATATATTATATAGAAGAATTGATCTAATATTAGAAGATAATTTATTGCAAGGATTATTTGATGTGGAACTATTTAATTTTTTAGAGGTATCCAAACCGGTTATACCTGTGATATGTGGAATCCTGAAAATACACAAACAAATGGAAGACTCCCCCTTGAGGCCAATAGTTACGTCACGGGGATCCAAGACTCAACCCTTAGCAATTTATGTTGATACAAAATTTAAAAAATTTCATTTGAAATATCCGCATATATTAGTGGATTCCTGGGACTTTTGGGGTAAATTTAGTACTATTCCATTTAATGAGAGCTTCCTTTTCCTGACCATTGATGTAAAAGATTTATTCTCAGTAATTCCTCATAAGGAGGGTTTGGAATGGTTTGAAAAGATGCTTACTGACTTTCAAATGGTGAATCCTGATGAATTTAGGCTTGTACTGGAAAGTATGGAATTAGTTCTGAAATATAACTTTATTTATTTCCAGGGAGATATATACCATCAACTTGACGGGGTAGCAATGGGTTCAGCATGCGCCCCAATTTATGCCAATATAATCATGTTATATTGGGAATTATCACATGTTCTCGAGTCAAGGTTTAAACAACATATAGTAAGATATTATCGGTTCTTGGAAGATATTTTTATTGTCTGGGAAGGTACATATGAAACCATAAAGGAATTTATGGAGGTTTTGAACAATAGTACCAATTTTTTACAGTTTACATTTGATTATAATAAGGACGAAATGCATTATTTGGATGTCAGGGTAAATAAAGATTATAGGAGAAGGAACTATAGATCTAATATTTATAGAAAGGAATGTTATTCTAATTCTTTCCTACACTATCAGAGTGATCACCCCTATTACCTAAAAAGGAATGTTATAAAGGGTCAGATGATCAGGGTGTCAAGAATGACATCGGACCCAAATGATTTTATAAGAGAACTTAACTTCATCCATGATATGTTTAGGGAAAGAGGTTATCCAAAAAGGATGATAGAGAATATCAAAAAAGAAATGATTAAGAAACGAGATACAGAGTATGGACCATTATTATCATTGGATGGAGGGACGATTAATATTAATACTATACAACATATTGATAGTAGGTCAAATAAAATGAATATGGATGGAGCTATTATCACAACCAACCATACAGGAAATGATAGTGGTAAACCTGGGGTAGAATTACCATGGTTGGTATTAACCTACTATT
This sequence comes from Protopterus annectens, assembly GCF_019279795.1. Classification (NCBI taxonomy): domain Eukaryota; kingdom Metazoa; phylum Chordata; order Ceratodontiformes; family Protopteridae; genus Protopterus; species Protopterus annectens. The sequence continues at coordinate 1,348,431,250 of NC_056741.1, read as the reverse complement.
CTGACACGGGATGGATGAGGAGGTGTATCAATGGGATCTGGAACATGTTTAGTAGAATGCCCACAAGAGTGCAGTTTTTTCAACAACCTTTAAAATACAGCTTCAGGAGAAATATGAATCTGAAAAATATTTTGGAGAGGAAGAAAGGTGAAAACAATGAGGGGGCACAAGGGAAGATAGGTACACATAAGTGCGGAAGGTGTGCCCAATGCCCATTTATAGCGGGTGAGAAGGAACTTAGTATTTCCAACATGGGGTTTAAATTGAGGAGTCATACTTACGCTAGTTGTTATACCAAGGGAGTTGCATATATGGCATATTGTACGACATGTGGGGCATACTACGTGGGGAAAACCGAAAGGAATCTGAGAAATCGTATATATGAACATGTTAGGGATATTAATAAAAAGAATGAGAATAATGCCCTTTTATAGGCATACTCTAAAATGCACGAATATGAACATCAAGTTTTGGGTATTGGAAGAGGTCAAACAAATGGACAGGGGTGGTGACTGGGAGACATTCCTGGAATTTCGTGAAATGATATGGCAAATAAGACTAGATTCCTATACCCATCCGGGAATGAACGACCGTATCTCCATTAAGCCAGCCCTGAAGCTATTGTCACTAAATCCCAAGAGAACACAATAATTTTACTATATAACGGGGTGACGTTTTATGTTCTATATATGTTTTTATATATATGCATTTATTTTTTACACGTGGATACATCCCCAATATTGAATATTACGTTATTATACTATATTAGTTTTCAATATATATATTTTATGTGTTTTTATGTGTTAATGTACATTCATACTTCTGGTATTGAATGAATTACTTATGAAGTCTTGTGATTATGGTGTTCTACACATATAGTTTTATGCACTGGTGCACTTTTGATTAAGCAGTTTAATTACTTTTTACAATACATAACAGTCCATAAATTACAGTGTTATAAGAAGGTTGTTTTATAATACATATATATATATATATATATATATATATATATATATATATTTTTTTTTTTTTTTTTATATTTTACCTACTTGTGTGATGAGTTATTCTTTGTTATTATTTATACAATGTTTTATTGCAACTATATATTTCTACCTGGACACACGTTTATGCTATACCATATTCAATTTATTTATTAACGTAACATATACATATATATTATTGTTGTGATTTAATGTTATTTGGTAGTATATTTATATGTTTACTATTATTCATGATATTTGGTCTTATTTTGGTAGTGATGTTATTCACTAGGCTATTGAGCGCCAATGAGAGCCAATGGAAAAGAGTGGAAGGTTATTTAAATATGGAAGTACATTTGAAAAACAGATAATTCTGATGAAGTCTCAGTGTATGAGATGAAAGCGAGCTAAATCTATTTTGTGACATTTGTTTTTTGTGAAGTTTTACATTAAATTATTTTATTATTCGTTCAGTGTTGCTCGTTCATTGGTATTATACAAGTGGAGGACAGCCTTTATTGTTACCAGACAGCGTTTTGTGCATCTAAAGTGTTGGTTGTCTATGGGTTGCTGCTATTTTTTGGAATATATAAATTCACATTAACTCCTAGTACTGAATTCACATCTTCCATACCAAATATTTTCATAAGTTTCTTTAAAAATCTACCATCCTTTGTTATATTTTCCCTTCTGGGCCCCCAAGACACATCTTCACTATTGCAAATTAAATTCCAGTCCCCAACTATAAGTGATATTCCTTGTTGAAAGCTAATTATTTCCCCCAGAATTTTCTTAAGCAACATTATAGCAGTTTTCAATGGAATATAAATACATGCCAGTGTAATTCTCCTCCCTTGCTACAAGCCCCTTAGTACTACGAATCTACCATTATTGTCTTTTTTATCTTCTTTTATTACTACTGGGGCTCCTCTTGCAATTAATATAAGTACTCCTCTCTTCCAAGATATTCCATTGAATAACCATCCTGAACACCTTTCTTTATCAAATTCACATGTTCAATTCTTTCCAAATATGTGTCCTGTAGCATAGCTATTTGTACTCTACATTTTTATATAGTTTACTACTCTTTCTTTTTTGTATTTATCTGTGAGACCATTAACGTTTAAAGACATTATAGAAAGCATCATATTCCTGACAGATTATTATTCCCACCTTTTATGTAGAACAGCTCTTTTGTCAAATGTCTAGTTTCAGCTTTTGTGTTACATGCATCTACTGTTTGGCAGGTTACTCTTTTATAAAGTTGTTTACTGTCATCTCCATTTGAGCCTATGTCACATCTTACAGAATGTTTTGTTTTATTGAAAACCCTCAAACAAAAATACACACACACACACACACACACACAAAATACCACCCAAAACCTATTAACTTAATAACAACACACAAAACTATGTCATCTTCAAATGTTGAAGTTTTACCCTCCTAATAGGAATAAATGTTCCAAACTTACAGCCACACACACAGACTTGAGCTAACCTAAAAAAATGTATACATGCTAAGACGCACATTATAGCCTGTATTTCCATTAAGTGCTGTCTGGTTTTGTCTTATCTTTATAGCTCTCTCAGCTGGGAAAACACTTGAATGCTTTCAGAAAACATTTTCTCCAAGCCATTTCTCTTTATCAGATTGTCTTTTATGGACATGAGAACCAGACACAACACTGTTCACTAGCAAAAATGCCTTATAATAGTCATTATTCTTTTTCAATTATTTGTTTCTCATAAAATGTGTTACTAGATTGAGCTAATGGCCTTAACCCAGTCATTCCCCTATGCAAGAATGAGAAAAAGCACACTAATTTTTCTTTTGCCATACTCTTTTAACCAGATCTTTTTTTTTTTTACATTGCAATGCATACATTGCTTAAAACTGAACAAGGAGAAAGAGAAAAGGAGAAAGATACAAAATAAAAAAAAAAAAACAGGAGCACCTATTTACATTAATATCCCCATTACATTTAAAATAACTAAAAAATACTTTATAACAAGCAAAAAAAAACATGAACCATTTAAACAGTACTAGTACGAAAAAATGATTTACTTACAGTTAACTTTCTCATTCCTCTTCACCTCTCCTAAGTATTTTTCTGAACATTAATGACATGAAGTAGGGCATATGCTTTACAGTCCCATACAAGTTTAACAAAGTCCAAAAAAGTTCAGTATTTTTAGATTTTCTCATTCTGTCATGTTTCCCAAATATAATTATTGCTCTGAATTCCTAAATAAGCTGAATGTCTACTTCAGCAGATTCGAGGAAAGGAACAGAACAAGAGTGGAAAAAAATGCCTATCGGCCATAACGAGAAGATGCTCATCCTCAACCCAGCTTACGTCCAGAGGGCACTGCACACAGTTAACCTGAGAAAAGCAGCTGGGTCTGACAACATCCTAGGGCGAGTGCTCAGGGACTGTGCAGTCCAACTAACAAATGTCCTCACTGATATCTTTAATAACTCTCTGAGTCAGCAAACAGTTTCAAAATACTTCAAGGACACAACAATCATTCTATTACCAAAGAAGTTTCCACCATCTTGTATAAATGACTACAGCTCTGTAGCCCTCACCTCCACAGAAATTAAGTACTTTGAAAGGCTGATCAAAGACGCCATAACATCTGGGTTGCCTGATGATCTTGACCATCTGCAGTTTGCTTACCAAGCAAACCACTCTACAGCAGATGGCATTTCTCTAACACTCCACGTATCACTGAAACACCTTGAGAATAAAAACACTTATGCGAGGGTACTATTCATTGACTTCAGAGCTGGTTTTAACATGGTCATCCCTCTTCATCTGGTAATAAAGCTATTCTAACTAGGTGTCAACATCCCACTTTCTAACTGGATTCTTGACTTTCTCACAGCAGAGTTCAGAAAGTGTGTGCAGGAAATAACTCCTCAGATAGCATCACTCATAACACTGGAGTCCCACAAGGATGTGTAATAAGTCCTTTGCTGTTCACCCTGTTAACACACAATTGTACAGCCAGATACAATACAAACCACATCATCACTTTTGCTGAGGACACAACGGTGGTGGGCCTCATCAGTATCGACGATGAAACAGTGTATAGAGAAGAAGTGGAACAACTGATTACCTGGTGTGGAAATAATAACTTGGCACTAAACATAAACAACGTAAAGTAGAAGGTGTAAGTCTCCAATTCCAAAAAAAGGCAGAAAACGGGTCCACTGCTCGAACAAGGAAAAATGCTGTAGTAATTACAGTACTCCACGTACCATCACACTCCTGCTTGAAGAACAAACTCCGTTGTCATAAAAACACTGGTTTATTTTGATTTTGAAACACAAAACACTCCATTCATTTAAAATGTAGATGGTTAAGCGCTTTCATCTGATCTCTCAGATTTCTTCAGAACCACCATTACCAATTGGCACACCCCTTTTATACTTGATTTGGCGCCAAAAAGTTGTTCAAAGTTTTAAAATTTTAAAAACATTTTTGTAAATTTAATTAAACAAATATTCCAATGTTTAAAAACCTAATTCATTCATTACTGACATATCTAACAAGTGGAATATGTGCCCTAAATACCAATGCAAAAAACATTTTTTATATATATAGGCATTTCATATTTGTATACTCACCCTTATTTAGTTGAAATATGTATACTGATAATTTTAAATGGTACTAAAAAGAAATATATTGTGTTTAACATAAAAATAATATTGAGTACTACAAGGGTATTTGTAATCCCAGGAAGGTCATACCCGGTCCAACACTAAAAAAGGTTTAATGCTAATAAAATCATTTAGACCGGGGGGGGTTGTGGCATCACAAATAATTTGCCACTCACTCTCCTTGTAAGATAAAAAAGTTTTCCAGTTGCCCCCATACACTGTCATTTCCACCTGATCTATTATAAAAAACTTAAATGTGTGATCTTCTCCTTTATCTATTACATGCCTGCTTAGTGCATTCTTTGTATCCTTTTTCCTAATTTTGTATAGGTGTTCATATATCCTTGCCTTGAGTTTCCTTTCCGTTTTGCCTACATAGTAGGCAGAACAGATGGTACACACAGCAAGGTACACCACCCTTTGACTATTGCAATTGCCCCTAATACTCTTCACTCTAGTTTTTGAAAAGTTGTCCAATATTGTGGTCTTGTTCTCATTAATGTGTTTGCAATAATTACAACTACCGCAGCTTTTTGTCCCACTCCAAATCTTATTTTTATTTTTATTACTTGATTGTACCTCCAGTAATTTTTTCAAGTTTGGTGCTGTTTTAAATACACAAGTCAAATCACTCCCTATGTGTGTTTTAATATTGTCAGTGGAGGTTAGCAATTCCCAATATCTTTTAAGGATGTCTTTCACAATGTTTGAATAAGGATTGAATCTTATTACACACACTGTTTTGTTAACTCCTAAACAGGTTTTCTTATTCTTTGATTCAAAATGGACACCTAATAAGGACTTGTATTTGATGTTCCAATTCTTTTTAACCCAGAGCGTTACTTCTTCCACCATCCCCCTCGGGTATTTTCTTTCTAGAAACATCTTTGCAATTCCTTCAATTTCTTTCTCCATGGTGTCTTTTGTGGATGACATCCTTGCTGCCCTTATGCACTGTCCCTTCAGGATGTTCTTGAAAATATGCTTGGGATGACAGCTGCCAAATTCAATGTAGTCGTTAGAAAATGTGGATTTTCTATGTATCTTTGAACTAAATCCATATGGAGTTGTACTGATGAATGTATCTAAGTAGGCTATACCCAAAAGTTCTTTTTTGTATGTAAATCTCAGGAAATCAGTGCTTGAATTAATGAAGTCTATAAATCTTGGAATGTCTTCATTTTGGCCCTTCCATATTATGAATATGTCGTCCAAAAATCTTGAATATAATGAAATGCTCTTGAAAAATTCACTTTGGAAGAGAAATTGATTTTCCCATTCTAGCATAACTAGGTTAGCGAATATGGGGGCACAAGATGCCCCCATAGCCACTCCCCTAGTTTGCCTAAAGTATTCACCTTCAAATTCAATGTAGTTGTGGTCCAAAATTAACCCCATCATATCCAAAATAAGGGAAATTTTGTCCCAACTTAATCCTGAGTACCTTTTTAAACTGTTCTCAAAATATTCCAATCCTGTGGTGTATGGGATGCAAGAAAATAAATCTTGAACATCTATTGTTAAAAATGTTATTTCTTCTGACCATACATCAACTGTTAACCTACTCAGAAATTCCCAGGAATCCTTTATGAGGTGCGGCACTGAATCATAAATGTGCTTTGTCCACTGGTCAATCGCCACACCCAAATTATAGGTTTTGGAATTAGAACCTGCTATGATCGGCCTAAATGGTGGTGTCTCTACTGACTTGTGAATCTTCGGAATACCGAAGATATGGGCCAATCTTGGGTGTTCAGTTCTCAAAAAGTTATAAATCTCGTTTGTTATACGGTTGTCCAGTAAGTATACAAAATTAGGAAAAAGGACACAAAGAATGCACTAAGCAGACATGTAATAGACAAAGGAGAAGATCATACATTCAAGTTTTTTATAATAGATCAGGTGGAAATGACAGTGTATGGGGGCAACTGGAAAACTTTTTTATCTTACAAGGAGAGTGAGTGGCAAATTATTTGTGATGCCACAACCCCCCCCGGTCTAAATGATTTTATTAGCATTAAACCTTTTTTAGTGTTGGACCGGGTATGACCTTCCTGGGATTAAATATACCCTTGTAGTACTTAATATTATTTTTATGTTAAACACAATATATTTCTTTTTAGTACCATTTAAAATTATCAGTATACATATTTCAACTAAATAAGGGTGACTATACAAATACGAAATGTCTATATAAAAAATGTTTTATGTATTGGTATTTAGGGCACATATTCCACTTGTTAGATATGTCAGTAATGAATGAATTAGGTTTTTAAACATTGGAATATTTGTTTAATTAAATTTACAAAAATGTTTTTAAAATTTTAAAACTTTGAACAACTTTTTGGCGCCAAATCAAGTATAAAAGGGGTGTGCCAATTGGTAATGGTGGTTCTGAAGAAATCTGAGAGATCAGATGAAAGCGCTTAACCATCTACATTTTAAATGAATGGAGTGTTTTGTGTTTCAAAATCAAAATAAACCAGTGTTTTTATGACAACGGAGTTTGTTCTTCAAGCAGGAGTGTGATGGTACGTGGAGTACTGTAATTACTACAGCATTTTTCCTTGTTCGAGCAGTGGACCCGTTTTCTGCCTTTTTTTGGAATTGGAGACTAAACATAAACAAGACAAAAGAGATAATTGTGGACTACAGGAAAAATTGCAAGGGACATTCTCTCCTCACCATTAATGGGGAAACAGTGAGAAGCATGAAGTTTCTAGTAATGCACATTTATGAGGACTTGTCCTGGAACACCAATACAAAAGCCATAGTCAAGAAAACACACCAGAGATTGCACTTTTTGACAAGGCTGAGGAGAGCGAATCTCCCATTGACAGTTCTCACTACCTTCTACAGAGGTACTATAGAAAGCATCCTAATGAACAACTTCATAGCATGGTATGGAAGCTGCTCTACCTCTGAGCCAAATCCCTCCAGAAAGTGGTGAAGACAGCTGAGAGAATCATCAAGACCATCATACCACCTATCCATGACTTGTGCTTATCTTGATGTCTTGGCAGGGCCAGAGGAATAATTAAATACCGCACTCACCCTTCTAACAGACTGTTCCTGCATCTATCATCCGGAAAGTACTTCCGAATCATACATTGCAGAACTAAGAGCTTCATGAACATCTTCTTCCTTAATATCATCAGGCTGCTGAACTCTAATAACAACTACGCTCCATGATGGCCATCTGGGTCAGTAGAAACTGTACTAGCTTGTCTCAAATTGTGAATTAACCTGGCTACCAGTCACATCTAATACTCAATGCAACATTCACCATGACTGTTAACTTATAGGCCATCTAGGGCAGTAGCAATGCAGTAAAATATCTCTTATTTCAGTGCAATGCATGTTGCGAATTCATAAATTAACCACAGCGCAATACTTTAAGGTCAATAGTACAATACTCTAAGGTTCACAGTGCAATACTCAAATGTCTCTTTCTGTAAAAGGGTCAATGCAATGTCTTAACCAAGTACCTGTGCTATACTAAAGTCTCATGCAAGTAAGTGTTCACTGCGAAAAGTGTTAAATGTGTTTTTAACTATGTGCAGTATTAGTCTGTCTACCTGCATGGCCATGATGTACCAGCTAGGTGTTATATGTGTAACTGTCTATGACAATAGTCTATATGTTGTCTGCACATTGAGTCTGGAGACATGGCATTTCATTCAGTTTTTGCACTTGTGTGATTTCTGAATGACAATAAAGTTTACTTTGACTTGACTTTAATTTGTCAATTTCCAAGTTACTGATTTTATTCTCCAAATGTTAATGACATGAAGTAGGGCATATGCTTTAGAGTCCCATACAAGTTTAACAAAATCCAAGAAAGTCCAATATTTCCAGATTTTCTTATTCTATTCCTGTTTATCTCCTTCTCCCAAACCCTGTTCTGCTTCACTTCCAACATACTCTCAATTCTTCTCGTCACCTCTTGCACTTTTTTCCCCTCTCTCAAGCATTTTCCTCTGAAACACTGGAAAAGGTTTCACTGGCACAGTCTTTCTGTGGTCTTTATTACCAGAAGAACAAGAAGCAGAATCTCCTTCTGTTTCACAGTTCACTTTTTTGTTGGACAAACTTTTGTATTTCTTCCTTAGCATATAAATCATCAAAAAATGATTTGTTCCTCTAGGAAAAATTATGTTGAAGATAGCTGAGTACAGCAATTTGAATCTCACACCTGCTTTGTGATATTCCCTGAATAATTGGATAAATTTACTCTTCTGCCTGGTGTACAATCAGTAGTCATTCTCCACAAACACTGCTGCCTCCCTCTTTTAGCACTTTGTCCTTCTGTCAAACTTTTGTCAGAATGAACTCCTTCTGCTGTTAAGATTGCATCCTTACTATTAAAGGTCTAGGTTGTTTTCTCATAGCTAAGTTTGCTGCATACACACAATGCACCCTTTCAATTAACAAACCCTGCTGGGGAATACCAGTCTAGTTGCTTATCTGTGCTGTCATTAAATTAATACAGTCTGCTCCTTCCCACTTCTCGGGTACAGCAGAAAATGTTTTCCCTACATGCGGTGTCCTCTAATTCTATTATTTTTTCAAACATCTGTTCTTGTGCAGTCTCATATTCAACCAGCTTTTTGTTCATTTCATCCTCTGAGGTTTGCAGTTTTATCACCTTATCTGAATATCTGTGTAAAGCTTCTTCCAGCCTTTTATTGTTTCAGTTGATATACTCCATCAGTGTTTCATTTATTTTAGTCAGGTCTGCATGCAGGTGCCTTATACTTTCCTGTAGGTTATTGGAAATCACATCTGGAGCTTGCACTGCATTTGCTGAATAGCTACAGTACTTTTCCCAGTCAGTGTTTTTTCATCACCTTTTGTAGCTGATTTTCCTTCAGGTCCTCTGTATTTCTTTTTTCCTGGCATCCAGGCAGTGCACTTACTAGGCAATTGCTGCAATTTACACAAAAATCTAAGTTGACTGGCTTTCTCTGCTAAGTTTCTGTTTTCACACTGATAGAGCTAGAATTAAGCTGTCACTCAATGTACAGCCATCCTGGAAGTCAGATACTGGAATTTCTTAAAGTAAAACACAGCTAAAGTAGCTCTCAAGTACTGACTGAACAGCAAACAACTAAGTCCCAAGCTAATACACCCTTCTACAAGGCAATCTGGAGGCAAGCAGAACTAGTAAATGCTAACAAACTTAAATGCTTTAAAATGCTCAACATGATAGCTATCTCTCTATAAAACAAGTACAAGTTCAGTAAATCAAGAAAATATTCTTATCTTAGATTGAATGGTTTTGGATGCAGTTGAAACAGTGAAAAATGTTGCAGAGCTCTGAGGACATGAGTAAAGAGCCTTGCAAACTCTTCTGATTTACAGCAGAGTAAAACGTTTGACAGTGGATTCATGTGCCTTCCTATGCTCTCTAGCCAATAAAAGACCATAAGTTTCAGCTCCTTGGGCTACTTTCCAACTCAGAGAGACCAGGTAAACACCTTCTGCCACAAGATGGATGATTTTGGAATTTCTCTCTTCCCTTTTTTATTTTTACGCACCTTTATTGAATTATCACATGTAACACAGGCAAACTTTCATTTATATAAAAGTAAATCACACCATATTAACAAGTTCACATTTACAAACATTACACATCACTTATATTTTTATATATTCTATAATTTAAGCAAAATTAATTATTAAATTCCTGTGTTCTCAAAGCTCATTCCTCCTCCAAAACATTTTTCTTCCTGTATTGTTCCCAAAGTTTCAATTTCTTTCTTTGTAATTTTCTCCCACCCCTTTCCAAATATCCTACTTCCTGTTCTCTTATTTCTGTTAAAATATTTACTACTGGAAGAATAGTTGGTTTAGATTCTGATTTCCATTTTATAGAAACTGCTTTTTTTGACAACTGCGAGAATTAAACTTAACAAGGCCTTACTATGTCTAGGCAATTCAGATCCTGTATCCCAGCTCAAAAAAATGATTTCTTTACTTGCACTCATTTGTTCGCCCAGTATTCCTGACAATACTTTGCTGAGAATTTTTTAAATTTGCCAATGCATTACACTCCCAAACCATATGTTCTCAGTTTTTTCTTCCCCATCACACCTACAACATTTGCCATCTACCCAAGGAAAATTCTTTGGAGTCACCTTCTGGTATATAAGTATCTATTCAAACACTTCCAGGCAAAAATCCTAAATCTTCTGGATTTTATTATATATTTGGGAGCCATACATACATTCTCCCATTGTCTCTTTGTGAATTGCATATCTAATATCTCTTACCAGTCTTTTCTAACCTTTTCTGACTGATTCCTATAGTTATTTCTGCAATATTTTGTATGCCCTACTAATTACCCTTTTTAACAGCAGCTTCTGTTCTAGATTCAATGAAAACTCAACCAGTGCAATTCTTTCATTTAGGATTCTCCTATCCCTTTCCTTCTATACTCTGATATCAATCAATAATAGTGAAGACAACCACTAGCCTGCAATCCATATGTCTTCTTGGCATTTTCCCATTCTATTACCTTTCCTTCTCTAATTATTCGTTCCCAATACCTTATTTTTTCACCAGCTTCCTCAAGTAACTTCCATCCACTTCTTGTCTATTCACTGTATCCCTAACTGAAGTCAACTCTATCAGCAGAATCTACTTTTGCCCTTCCCGTGTTGCCTTATTTCTTGGTATACTTTCTTCTACCTCATGAATATAATATTCCATATGACTGCTGTTATTCTCAAGGATCTGCACCCAAAACCCCATTCTTTCCCTATTTCTTGAATTATCCCTGTACTTCATCATCATCCTTTTCTACTTTGAACTGTAGCTTTCTGCTGGTGTTATATAAGAGAAGCTTGACTATGTAGCTCTAAAATAGCCCTTCAAAAAAGGTAATCTTAAACCTCCTTGTACTGTTGAGAGGATCAACTTATCCCACTTGACTCTTGCCCTCTTTCCCTCCAAAATAAAATCCTTCAACTCTTTATAAGTTACTATCCACCTCTCCTCTGACAGAAAAATGTGCCTGACACATGTATAAAACTAAAGAGAATAAAACACATTTACTGCTTGTTATCTTGGTATCCATATCCACAGATTATCTTTTTAGTCACCTCCCACATGTCCTTAGTTGCCATAACCAAATCCTTGTAATCCATACTCCTAAATGCTTCATTTTATCATGTCCCCAGAAATATGGGTATTGCTGGACCAATTCAAGTGTCAGTATATAGTTTACAGCTACAGTTTTTGTATTATTTACGTTAATTGTATATCCTGAAAAAAAAAAACAGAACTGTCTCATAATATTTGACTACGCTGATGTCCTTTTCTGGTTCCATCAGGTACAAAATAATATCATATGCAAATAAAGTCATTTTTTTCATGAACACCATACCAATTATATCCTTGAATTTCTGAGTCCTTTATTTTTTCGCTAATGCTTCTAAATATAACGCAAATAACAAAGGGGAAAGAGAACCCCCTGGCCTTGTTCCTCTGCTCAGAGGCAACTTATCATTGAGGAACCTTCCTACTTTGATTTTTGCCTCCAATCCCTCATATATCCTTCGAATTAACCTTATTATTATACCAGGAAATTCAAATGCTTCCACTTCCCTACTCATAAAATGCCAGCTTACTCTGTTGAATGCTTTCTCTGCATCAAGACCCTCCAATAACAGCAGTATTTTACTATATTCTGCTTCCCTCTATATCACTACTGGTCTATTAATGCTGTCAAATGTTTGCCTCCCCTCCACAAAACTACACTGCTCCATAGCTATCAATTTTAGAATCATCTTTGCCATTCTTTTAGCCCTTGTGGACATAAACACTCTATAATCATGGTTTAAAATCGAAACAGGCATATACAAAGCTGGATCAGAAGGGTCTTTACCATCTTTAGGTTATTACACCCACCACAGCTTTTTTTCCAGGATGTTGGTGTCTCCCCTCCTATTAAAATACTGTTAAACAAAACTCTCCAGATCATCAGTTTCTTCCCTCCTAACTTCCAAACTTCTACTGGAATACAATCTATTCCTGGAACCTTTCTTGTAGAATGGTTATACATCACCATTCTTATCTCATCTCCTCCTATCTTAACTGTTAGTTGTTGAGCCTCATCTACCTCTAGCCTTGGCATATTTAAGTCTGCCATAATTATTTCCACCTTTGCTTTTTCTTGATGTCCCCACTTCTCTGCTTTATACACATTTTCATAAAATTTCCAAAATATCTCAAATACCTCCACAGGATTATTTTTCTTGTTATAGGCTCCTTAAGTTTTGTAACAACCCTTTCTACTTTCTGTTGCCCAAGTCATTGTGCCAAAAGCTTTTGTGCTCTGGAGTTATCAGAAAACTGTTGCTTAACAGCAACTTTCTGAATCCATGCAGATTATCCAAGTACTCCTTATTTTCTCTTCAGCACTCTGCAATTGCATCTCCTCTTGTTCTGTGAGATTCCCCTTATTTTGTAATACTTTAACTTTTGTCATATCCACTAAATAATTCTTATTACTTTTTAACCAGATCACTTTTTCTTTCAGATCTACCCTAATTTAAGTTCCACTTTCATTTTATCCCACTCACTAGCTAAAACCTTTTGAGTACTTTCGATCTTCCCTAATACCCCCCAGATTCTTTCCTCTACCCATTGCTTAAATTCTTCTCTTTTTAACAGGTAGGTGGGGAAGCACCAGTGTCTCATCTTTACTTTATTACCCTGTATGTTTACCTTAGTAATTACTGGTGCATGATCTGAAATAGCTATTGGATATGTATCAAAGTTCTCAATTAAATGAGCACATTTCTGTCAAATATAATTTCTGTCAAGTCTAGACCAGTTACTGTACCTTGGAGAATAATATGTAAATTATGTCAGAGTTCATACTGCATTCATATCTTTCATGCAAAATACTTTCATAAATTTCTTCAGAAATCTGCTTTCTTTTGTTATATTTTCCCTTCTAGGCCCCCCAGCTACATCCTCTGTTGCAAATCAAATTCCAATCCCCACCTGTAAGTAATATTCCCTGCTGAAAGCTTATCATTTCTCCCAAAGTTTTGTAAGCTCCATAACAGTAGTTTTAAATGGAATATAAATATATGCCAGCATAATCCTCATTCCTTGCCAGTATCCCTGTACTACCACAAATCTGCCATTATCTTTTTTCCTTTTCTATCACTGCTGAAGCTCCTTTAGCAATTAATATAAGTACTCCTCTTTTCCTTTGTTCCCTGATATTCTACAGAATATCCATCCTGAAATTCTCTCTCTATCAAATTCATGCGCTCAGTTCTTTTTGAGTGTGTCTTCTGTAGTATTTCTATTTGCACTCAGCATTTCTGCATATAATTATCCTTTCCTTTTTGTCTACACATCGGAGACTTTTAACATTCCAAGACAATATGGAAAGTGTAGCCATTATGGTAAGAAGTCATTATTCCCACAGATTACATATGGCAGCCTTTTTAGCTGTCAATTTCCAGCTTTTGTAATACATGCATCTATTAATGTTTGGCAGGTTAATCCTTTATACAGTTTGTTTATAGCATCAGCACTAGAACCTAGGTCACGTTTCATAAGACTTTTTGTTTTAATAAAAAGTGTAACCCTCCTAATAGGAACATTTGTACCAGATAACCAGCTAGCACAGGCCCGATATTAACCTGAAATTGAGGTTATCCATGCTAAGATGCATGTTACTGCCTTATGCTAATTGGAGCCTATTCTTTTTTTATATTTATTCCACCTCATCAGATGTGAAAAAAAGAAGTTATGTACCTACCATAACGTTCCATGTTTGTTGTCCTTCATCTCACCTTCCTTCTTGCTGATTGGGTTCGGAGCCGGACTCGGACGATTTACTAAAGCTCGAGGCTCGAGGCTAACCCTTATCCCAACATGTCTAGCGGTAGCTACCCAGATCTCGTTTCTGATAGCCCACACTAGACAATCATAGTAAATGCAAATTCTACTAAGTTCTTGCACATTCAAGGTTAGGAAGGAAAGAGAAAGAAAACAAAGCATGGTTAACTAACCTGGTATGTCAACAGGAAACTCAGCCAGTATAAACAATGAAAGGAATTCCTCTTGATCCTCCAGGTAGGAGGAAGGTGGGGGGACACAAGAAGGAAGATTAAATGAAGGACAACAAACATGGAACATTATGGTCGGTACATAACTTCTTTATGTTGTGTTGACACATCTCACTTTCGTTCTTGCTGGTTGGGACCACATCCCCAGCACCTGGTTCTTGGGTGGCTCATTGGAACAAACTCTTCAGGACCGTGGAAACAAAGGATGCCCTGTTCCGAGAGACCACATCCACTTTGTAATGAGTGATAAAGGTATGAGGATGATTTGCCCATGTTGCTGCTGCACAGATTGAATCTAAAGGCAATTTCGCTTGGAAGGAAACAGAGGTAGCTAAGGCCCTGGTTGAGTATCCTCTGGCTCTCCCTGGAAGCTTCTTTTTACACAAATCATAAGAATAACTGATTGTGCCTGGCAGCCACTTTGATAAGGTCACTTTTGAAACTGGAGAACCTTGTTTATTGTTAGCAAGGGATACAAACAATTGATCTGATTTTCTAAAGTCTTTGGTCCTGTGTAAATAAAAAATGTAATTGTCTATGAACATCCAATTGGTGGAGTCTATACTCTGCCTTGCTGCCACAATTGGGGAAGAATACAGGAAGCTCAATGAACTGATTTAAATTATAGTCTGAACATACTTTTGGCAAGAAGGAAGGATTGGTTCTGAGAGAGACTCTATCTTTGTGAAAGATGAGATACGGCAGGCGAATATATAAAAAGTGTAATTCAGAAACCTGTCTAGCTAAGGTGATGGCAACCAAGAAAAGGGTTTTCCCAAGATAGAAATTTCAGGGGGCAAGATGCTGCTGGTTCAAAGGATGGAAGAACCAGAGAGGCTAAAACCAAGTTTGGGTTCCGGAGGGAGGAGGTTCTCTTACTAAGGGCCGTAAAAGAGTTGTACCTCATAAGAATGCCCTGCAGAGCTTATGGGACATGATATTTGAGCCCAACTCTTCCAGATGAAAACTGAAGATGGCAGCCAGTTTGACCCTAATAGTAGTTGCAGCTGCCCCTCGTTTGACAGTTTCAGCCAGGAAATCAAGAATGTTGTCAACAGGAGCAGTGAAGGGATCAATATCATTATTCTTTGCCCAATAAGAGAACCTCTTCCATTTGCTTGTGTAAATCTTCCTGGTAGTGGGCTTGTGAGAGGACACCAGAATGTGTTGTACTGCTGGGGAAATGTTGGGGAGCCTGTCTAAGATTGGAAGTGGAGAAACCAAGCAGTCAGCTTGAGAGTTTGAAGGGAGGGATGGAGCCCGCCCGACTCACGCATCAGGTCGTCTGGAACTGGGTCCAGTATCCAAGGCTCCACTTGTAGATGATGGCAGAGAAATGGAAGCCATATCTGACGAGGCCAGTAAGGAGCAATGAGGATGTGCTCCATCGATCTCCAGCGACTTTGCTTTCTGAAGTACCTTTGGGATCAGACGAAAAGGTGGAAATGCATAGAGTAGTCCCAAAGGCCAATCATGAACAAGTGCATCCCTAGGTAACTGTCCCAGTGGGAGGACTAAGGTGAAGTGGCTGCTGCATTTGTTGTTGAGGGGAGTGGCAAAAAGATCGCAGCATGGCTGGCCCCATTTACGAAAAATCAAGTCCACAACTTCTTGCTTCAGGGACCACTCAAGAGGCATGAGGATAACCCTACTGAGCCTGTCCGCTATCACACTGGATTTCCCAGGAATGTGCGTTGCAATCAGAAAACATTGGGAAAACATCACCCATTGCCATACTCGAAGGGCCTCCCGACACAAGGGGTAAGATCTGGTCCCGCCCTGCTTGTTGATGTACCATACCATATTGTCTGTCTGTATTGCAATGGTCCTGGTAGGTAGAGAGTCTTGAAGTGCTTGCAACACCAGAAGCACCGCTCTCATCTCTAGAACATTGATGTGCAAATGGTACTCATGAGGTTGCCACATTCCTTGTACAGTCTGTCCCAGATAATGCCTCCCCACCCTATCTGGGAGGCGTTCGTGGTCACTGTGGCTACTGGATGGGGTCTAGAAAGGGTCTGCCCAGAGTCACCTGGGGGAGACAAGCCACCATACTAAGTCCTTTTTGCAAGATTCCATGATCAAGATCATGTGTGACATTGGTAAATCCTGGAAAGACCATTGAGCAAAAAGAAGCCACTGCAGAATCCTCATGTGGAAGCGAGCCATAGGAACTAGAGTAATTGCTGCGGCCATTGAGCCCAAGACTTGCAATACTTCTCTTGCCTGAACTCTCGCCTTTTTTTATGACAAATGAAACTTGCTGACAAATGGTTGACACATTGTCTTGAGGCAGCTTTGCTATCATGGCTCTTGTATCTAAGTCTGCCCCTATGAAGGTAATAGACTGACAAGGCAACAAGGTAGACTTTTCATATCTTATGGTGATGCCTAGCTGGGAACAAGTTTCAATTGTGTAGTCCCATGCTTTGATTAGTTGATGCTCGGTGGTGGCAGTGAGGAGCCAGTCATCTAGATATGGAAACACCTGGAATCCTAGACGCCTCAGGTGACTATGACCACTTCCATACACTTGGTGAACACCCAGGGGGCTGTGGTGAGACCAAAGGGCAGAGCTCTAAACTGATAATGATTGGCTCCCAGCTGGAAGCATAGGAATCTCCTGGATCACCTGTCCATTTTTATGTGGTAGTATGCATCCTGGAGATCGATGGAGCACATTCAATTGTCTTGACCCAAGAAGGGAAGAATGGATTGCAGTGTTACCATCCGGAACTTCGTCTTTTTTACCAATTTGTTTAGCTTGCTGAGATCCAAATTGGGTCTCCAGTCCCCTGTCTTTTTTGGAACTAAAAAGAACCTTGAGTATGTTCCAGATTCTATTTGGTCTGCGGGGACTTCTTGGATGGTTCTTTTTGCTAGCAATCTTTGTACTTCTAGGATTGCTTGATCCCAAAGACTGGGTGGAACATCTGGGATAGAACGTTTTCCTCTTGAGGGGGGGTAACTGGGAAAAGGGAATTTTGTAACCCCTGGATATTGTTGATAGTACCCATGCATCTTTCATGGTAGTTTGCCAGGCTGTTGGGTACAACGAAAGTCTGCCTCCGACTGCCTCCAGATGCGGACAGTTGGGCCTCCCTTCAAGAGTGCTGGAAAGGCCTAGCAGAGAATATATCTCTGTCACCCTGCTGCTGCAGACCCCCTCTGTCATGAGGCTGGTGTCTTCCATTGTTGTTTCCCCCTCTGCCCTTGGGGGAAAATCTCCATGTGTGTCAGGTGAAGCTCCCTGGGATTTACGAAACCACATTTTTCCACTCTTCTAACCTTTAGGATATGGTCTAGATGGAGTGGAAAATGGACTTCTATGGCAGAGAGAGTCTTGCCATCTTGTTCACACCTGGTGAGAGTCTCTTCTACCTGAGGCCCAAACAAGGACGAGCCATCAAAAGGGGTATTGGTAAAGAAGGACTTGAAAGGTTCCGCAAACTGATAAAAGCGCATCCAGGAGTGTCTCTGCAAAGCAACTCTGGTACCTGCTGCCCTACTCGCTCCATCTGCCGCATAAGAAATGAGCCTCATGGAGGAGTTAACCACTGAAGTCAAGGTCGCAAGCTGGGAAGCTGCCCTGTTCGCAACTCCCTCAGCTGTAGGATCCTGCAGGGTATCTCCTAACTCCTTTAGGAGATCCCTCTGAAGTCATGTGAAGTGTGACACGTAATTCAGTGACCTGAGAGTAAAGGTCTCTGAAGAGAACATACGCTTCCCATACCTGTCCATCGTACGGGACTCCTTGTTCGGTGGATGGACAGATGAAGAAGTTTCTGCAAGTTCCTTCTTAGTAGCTGCTGCCACCACCATAGCATCAACAGGAACCCCTTTGGAAAGGAAGGATTTGTCCTCAGGAGCAGTTATAAATTTATTTGGTCTCTGCGGAAATGGTTCCATGGTCTCTGGAGCACTCCACGCCTTCCGGCTCACTACAGACAAAAGTGGGTCAAAAAGGTGGAGACACCCAAGAGGTGGAGGGTCGGGAACCCCATGTGTCCAAGTAGACAGACTCACCCTCAGAAGGGGCTAGGGACTTCCAGCCACCCCTCTGTCTAAGGATTTCCAAGATGTCCGAAAAAGAGACATGCTTAGAGGGGGACCATGGGGACCCTTCCAATTCATCCACGTCTGTGTCTGAAGTGATGGACTCAGGGGAGTCCAAATGCTTCCTCTTACATTCTTTCTTTGGAGAGATCTCCTCCAAATGTTTATGGGAGGTTTCGGAAGAAGTGGGGTCACCCAATGGGGCGTCCTGGGGCATAGGTTCCCTACGCTTGGATAAAGGGGGAGGGTCAAAGGCAAGCATAGGCACTGAGGGAAAGGGAGCCAATGGAGCAGAGGGGGGAGTGGTCTCAGGAGACAGCATGCTCATCACCTCGAAGGCGCCAGGGTCCCGAGTCAAAAACCGAGAGCGACAGCTCCATGGCTAATGTGGGAGCCGAGCTCATCTGCCTCGAAGCTACAAGAGGGAAAGCAGGGTCGGACAAGGGTCGGATGCCACTTCCCCCCCTTGGAGCCGGCGAGAGAGCTTCGGTGCCCAGATCCCTCGATGGACTGAGACATCGAGGAGATCGGAGTGGGGGTCGAAACTGATAAAGGAGAAGTAACTGGAGCCAACGGTTCCACCACCGCGACATCCATGCACTCCGGCTCTGAGCTCAAGAGAGTCGGAGGAAGAACCGATGGAGAAGCTGGATGGGCCGAAGGAGCCAATTCCTTATGGGCTGGGCTCGATAGCAATTTAGCAAGTACCTGTGACTTGAGGAGCCTATTGACCACTCTCTCCACATCATGATCCGAAAGCCTGGAGGACAGAGAGGAGTGAGTAGAGGACTGGTGACTGCCCGCCCCAGACTGCAACAAAGGAGATTGTGGGGCAGAGCACAGCGGCTCCAAAGAAGGAGACCTGGTTCTTTTATGGGCCCAGACTGGCTCCGAAGATACTGATGGAGCCACCGGAGACCTAGTTTTGTTGGAGCCAACATTGGGAACTGACAGAGCCGAAGGTTTGACAGTGGATTTTGACTGTTCCAAACTTGGAACCGGTGAGCATGGCTTAGGGGATTTTCCAGACAGTTTAGCTGGCTGAGGACCCTGAGATGAAGGATCTTGAGGGTTCTTCAGAAGGCCATGCAAAATTAACTTGTTCGTTCTCTCCTGCAGAACTCTGGAACTGAAAGCATGACAGATAGAGCATGAGTCCTGCAGGTGAACAGCCCCTAAAAAGTATATGCAACTCATGTGCCCATCCATAAGGGACATTTTTTGGCAACACGAGTCGCATTTTTTAAAGCCAGAGGGTTTTGAATCTTTGAACATTGCTGGATAACTAGACAAAAACACAACAGCAAAAACAAGACTGTAATGGTTAGCAACACACAACAACTAACACTGCCAACAAGGCTGTAACGGCTAGCAACACAACTAAGGATATCTTTTTTTTTTTTATATATAGAAAGGAAAAAAGAGGAAGAAAAAAGGGGGAGAGCCTCTAAGTAAAAATGGCGACTGCCCCAATAGGAGAGCCTCTAACTTAAATGGCTACTCCGAAAGGGTGGAAAGAAGAAGAAGAAGGACCCTCTAATTTAAACAGGCTCAAAGGGGAAAGCAAGACCTGAGGAAAAAAACGACGGCCAAGAACAACCAACAACAATGGCAGAAGAAGGTCGTTAGACTAAACGGGGATAAATATACACACTAACAAGATAATTAAAACAGTAAAACCCTGGAAAAGATGACAATATCTATGAAAAAACTCTAAATAATTAGCCTGAGCCAGCAGTCGCAATCTCAACGCTGCATGCGGCAAACGAGATCTGGGTAGCTACCGCTAGGCATGAAGGGATAGGGGTTAGCCTTGAGCCAATATAAGCTCTCTAGCTTTAGTAAATCGGCCATGTTGGAGCCAAGGATTGGCTCCGAACCCAACCAGCAAGAACGAAGGTGAGATTGGACAGCATAACATCTACTTGCATACTTTCAGAATTCATTAACTTTTAGCATTCAAGAAACCATAGTTCTTTTATTGCCCTATTATCAGCTTCCCTCCATGGAAAAGTAAGAGAAAAAAGAAAATGCAGTCTTCTGTTGCAGCCTGAAAGTCAAGCTGAAACACTTATTGCTAAAGGAAAACTTTTTATTATACTGTGTTCTCATATTTACTTGTTTCCACTTAAAATGTGTTATTAGATTAAATGGTCTTAAGCCAGACATTCACCTATGCAAAAGTACAAGAAAACATATCAACTCAGCATATATTATGATCTGTGTACTTTTACACACCGTGCCTTACCATAACAACCCAAGATTATAGCTTATTAACTTAAACAAACTTTTGCCTAGTTTTTCGTCTCTTTTTATACTGTAATGCCTACAATTCTTAATACCAAAAAAAGAAAGAATAAACAGAAGGGAAGAGGAATTAAAAAGGCATCTGCTAACATGAACTAAAAATACTTCACTATAAAATATGCAATTTATATTTCTGAAAAGTTTCATAAAATACTGTTAAGAAAAATTGTATTACTTACATTTACCTTTTGCCTTCCTCCTCCCATTCCCTCAGAGTCCTTCTAACACCAGAGTCCTTCCAAACATTAAAAATATGAAGTAAGGCAAATGCTTTTCAGTTCCTCAGAAGTTTAACAAAGTGAACAAAAGTGCACTCTTCCCACTTAATCTTACACAGTCATATTTCACAAATGTAATTGCGGCATCCAGGCACTGTACTTAGTAGCCAGTAACTGAATTTTCTTCAGGCTGAATATCTCTAGCTACCATTTCTCAGTTTCTGTTTTCACATTGGGAGAGCTGAAGTTATGATGCTGATCAGTGTGTAGCCATCTTGGAAGTCCTTGATCCTGGAATCTCTTAATGTAAAAGGACAGCAAAAGTAGCTCTTAAGTGCAGATTAAACAACAAACTACCACCAAACAACTACGTCCCTGGCTAATTCACCCTTGCACAAGGTGATCTGGAAGCAAACAGAACTAACAAAAAGCTAGCATACAGAGAAATTATGATTTTTGCTACAAAATTAAAGAAATGCTTAAAAAATGTTCAAATGGTAGCTATCACTGTATAAAGGAAGTAAAAATGCAGTAGATCAAGAAAATATTCTGGATGCTGTTGAAACACTTGAAAAGTATAGCAGAGCTCTGAATAAGGTTGGTTTTGGGATGTTAAGCTGTAACCATAGCTTAGTCTATTAAGTAAAGAGCATACTGGGTTAAAGACAAGACAAAACAGATATGATGACAAAGAATAATCATGCAATATATCCCTTTGAATTTTTATCCCTGGGATGATAATTTGCCTTTATCATGGCTCAGCTGCAAGGTGGTTCGCTGCAATGTAATTGATCAATGTAGGGTGTATCGTGCACATCTGTAAGCATTCTGTAATCCATGAATGTGGAATGCCGTTGAATGCTTTTTTTGTAATTTATCCACACCATACTTACATTCTGCCCCTTTTTACAGTTTTCTGTTATGGTTTTATTTAACAATAGATGATCTTTTGTTCCAGATGATGTTCTTTTATTACCTTTTTATGCTGTTATCACTATAGTTCTTAGGACAGCTTGCAAGTTCACTCTTGAGGAGTGGGACGGTTCCTCTCAGATAAGTTGAGACTGAACAAAGGAACCAGGCAGGGGTGTCCTCATTACACTTTTTATTTTAATTGTATTTAGAGCCACTGGCAAAGAAAAAAAGGGACTAAGAAATTCAAGGATATAACTGGTATGGTAATCAAGAAAAGTTGGCTTTATTTGCAGACAATTTTATTTTGTACCTGATAAAAGCCAGAAAAGGACATCTCAGTGTTGTGGAACATTCTGAGACAGTTTCAGGACTACAGCTGCAAACTATGTACTTACACATGAATTGGTTCAGCAATACCCATATATATGGGGATACAATAAAATGAAGTATTTAGGAAAATGGGTTAAAATGATTCTCTTATGGCAGCCAAGAATATGTGGGAAGAGACTAAACAAACAATAATACAAACACTGGGAAGCTGGAAGCTCTTGCCTATAGATATGGATACCAAGATACAAGCAGTAAAAATGTTTTTAGTCCTTTTAGTTTCATATACAGGTCAGGCATATTGTTATCAACCAGAGGAAAAGTTGTGGACAGTAATTAATAAAAGAGTTGAAGGATATTATCCAAGTGGAAGAGGGCAAGGGTCACGTGAGATAAGTTGATCCTTCCAAAAGAACACAGTAGTTTAGGATTACCCAATTTGAAGGGATATTTTAGAACTACACAGTTAAGGCTCATATACATAAGAAAAGCAGAAAGCTCTAATTCAAAATGGAAAGGGATGACGATGAAGCAGGGGGGAATTCAAGATGTAAGGACAGAGTGGGATTCTCTATGCAGACCCTTAAGGAGAACAACAGCCATACAGAATATTATATTTATACAGTAGCAGAAAGTATTCTAAGAACTAAACCAATGCAAAAATGGAGAAAGGAGATTCTGCCGACAAGGAATGACTGCAATTAGGGTACAGAGAATAGGCAAGGGGGGCTGGAATTTACTAAAGAAAAATGGCAATGGAACCAAGGTATTGTGAGCAAATAACTAGAGAGGGAACGGCAAGAGAATGGGAGGAGGCCAAGAAGACATTTGGAATCCTAAGTGAAAGACCTGCTCTCGTAGAGTTTTTGTAGAATCTAGAACAGAAGCTGCTGTTAAAAAAAGGAAAATGAGTAGGGCATATACAATATTGCACAATAACTACAGGAATCAAACAGAGGAGATTAGAAAAGATTGGGATGATCAGAAATACTGGGTGAGAAAATAGGTGTAACTAAGGAAATTATTTTTCTGAGCTGGTATACACAATCAGAACTGCCTATACATAAGTAAGGTATTGTTATGTTTAATTCTGGTGGCTGCCAAAAAAGTAATTGCTAGAAAATGGAAATCAAAGTCTAAACTAACTGTATTTGTAGTAAATATTGTAATACAGATAAAGAACTGGAAGAGGGATCTTTAGATATGAGTAGGAGCAAACTACATATAAAATGGAAATTGTGGGAATAATACATACAGAATAATGTTTTGGGAAGGAGTGAGGTTTAAGGGAGGCAGGAATGGAGTAAATTATGTAATGTTAGACTGATGCTAATTGTATAAAGTATGAATGTCATGTATAATGTTTGTAACTGTGAATGTTAACGTTTTGTTTTCATTTATATAAATGTATTTTCATCTATATCTTGACTCTTAAGTGACAATTCAATAAAGGTGTTAAAAATACATTATCTGTTGTTAGTTTACTTTCACAGTAGTATACCTACTTATTTAGTTATATCACAGGAATTTCTTTCATGGTTCCAATTACTGTATTCGTCAGTTTTACCAGTTATCTAACATATTGGGCCTTATTTACTTTCTGCAATCTATTTCTTTCATATATCTTAATATGTCGGTCAATCTCTATTATAATCAAACAGGTCTTCCCTTAGATCATTTTCTGTGGGACTGAGAGCATCCTCTTTCATTTCTTTTTCCTGATGTTTCCTTTGCTGTGCATTTTTAACTTTACTTTCATAATGGTCTCCTACAACAAGATTTCAGAACATCACTCTGTGGCATATCCTCTTCAGATGCATCCTGCTCACCCTGCTTCTCCTCCACCTGGGAACTGTCATGTTGCAATATTGCCTGTATTAGTTTCCCCACTAACTTCTTTACTTCAGAGATACTCTATTACATCAATTTCTATATGTATAATTTCCACCTCGCTAAGCTCGCCCCATTTACAACCCCCCTTTTGTAATCTTATTTTCTGTTTGAAATTTACTATACCATTGTGACTTAGCCATATTTCACTTTAGAGATCTTTGTAGCTGCATTTTTGTATAGATTAGTTTGTCCTTTTCTGCATGACTACCACACCATATCAGATCTCTTTCTTTCCCCATGTCCATACTTTTTTATATCTTTCAATAACCTGTTTTTGTTCCTTATCTTGTTTCACTCCCTCCGTTGCTTCCTTTTCCAGGCAGTCCCATGTTTCCTCATATAGGTAATGTTTTGTTCATAGTTAAGTCCCATGCTTGCCATCATTGTGGACCATTTTAAGCATACCCAGTTTTCCTTGGTGAGAATCAAACCCTGAACCTCTTGCCTGTGAGGTAAACAGTTTAACCATGATGCCAATGTTCTATTAAGGATCATAAGTTATTATATGTGGCTTTTGACAGGCTTTACTGTGCAAGTATTTTTTTCCTCCAGTTTATCTCCTACAGATCCTCTGTCTAGAAATTCTTTTTTTCCTCCTCTTTTTACGTTAATTGTAAGAATACATAATCTCTTACTTATCATCTACAGTCCACTTTACTATATGTGGCTGCCTCTAGCTTGGCCTGTAAGTTTATTTTTTGTGAACTATTTCCTTCTATGACAGGGGGCCACCTTTGACCTAAGCCTGGCCTAACCCTGTGGCAGGAACATTTCCACATTCTTAGGATTATACGCTGTCTTTTACATTTTTGGCAGCAGTGCATACACCAGAGTAGGCACTTTTTTACCCTTGAACCTGTGCACTCTCTCTTCTTTTTTATATTTAATCTACGTTTCTCCATGATATATAAAATATAGCAAATATCTCAGTGCTGTCTTGGTAAAATTCTGTAAAACAGGGTCCACTACATGAAGGTACTCATCAAGACTTGAGAAGAAATTCAGTTCCAGAAATACTGTTCTTTCTCCTGTTGATCCAGTCTCTCAATTCAGGAGTTTGAGCCTATAAAAGTTTTTAGGTGCTGAGCTGACTACTGCCTATGCCAGCTAGCGCTACAGGATAAAGTAGACATGCATGGGTGATTTCAGAACACATGTTCTGACACTGTCTCCTGATCTGTTCTATTCATTACATTGTGCTCCTCCTCCTCTCTGATCTATCACTTGATGTCACCTTTCCATGTGAGATTACTGAACAGTCTATATCAAGCAGCTTTAAGTCCCATTATCTACTCTCAGTGGCCATGTTTCTATAATGTTAGCAAAATCCTTCTTTGTTCCTGCACACTGCCTGCGGCTCCACAATCTTCTTACCAACACTCCCAGCATACCCAACCACATTCAAGAATCACCCTCGTTTGCCCCTCTGCTATACTCTGTGACCATTTTTAACTTCTGTCTACTGACAGATATGAAGGGATGTCATGGAAGACATAGCCTAAGTCTAAAGGTTCCTTCTACCAAAGAAGGCCACCCTTGACTCAAGCCTGGCCTAGATCTGGGGTATGAACATTGTTAGAGATGTGTCTTTCCATCCTAGGTCTAAGTATTGCTATCCTTTCTGGATTAAGATGGAGGCCATCTCTGCCACAGAGCTGGACCTGTCTGCCAGGTCTCACCATTATCCTTCTAAATCACAGTCACTTTTCCCACACCCCTTACTTCAGCCACTCTCACTCCTTACTGGTCTTATTCCTTAGCATACCCGCTGTCAGCACAGACACTCCTTTGATAAGTTGTCTCCGTCTCCTAATACTGGCAATTCCGTGCCACCTCCCAGGCCTTACTTGCTATCATTTTAGTTGCCTCTTCTGACAGGTCACTAGTTGTGTGACCATGACAGTCACATACTCTCATTTTACTGAGCCCCAAGGCCAATGTTACTGTAAGCTAGCCTTTCTTTTTCCTTTACCATGAGTCAAACTCCTTAGCTGTTTAAGCATCCAGTCACCACTGCCCCCAAACTGATATTCACCTCCTACATTTTCTGCCTCATGGCACTAGTCCACCTACTTGCATCTTCTCCTGCCACTCCACCCCCCTGTTGCCACTCTCAGTGCCGTTTGCATTCAGTGTGCAGCACCTGAGCCATTTCCTGTCCCTCTTATACTCTTCCTAAAAGCCTCCTCCACTGTCTCTTTCACTCCATGCGCCTTCTATATGAGTAGTTCTGCCTCCCTGACCACCTCTCATCTGTTCCTCTTGTAGTGCTAGTTCAGATGTGGCTACATCTGGATCCATCATCTCTTCATCACTTAGCACTGCTGTCTGTACCTCTACTTCCAGCTTGGCTTCCTTCTCCCTGTTCTGTCAGATGTGGCTACATCTCTCACTGTTTTCCCTTCACCGTATTCTGTGCCATCGTCACTTACTCATGCTCTTCCATCAGCCTCAACCAATGTTCTCCTAGCCTCTACCTTCCTCCCACTAACTGCTCCCATACCATACTGTTTAAAAGCCAACTACGTACCTTTCTCTTAAGATTCTACTCTAAACCACTTCACCTGACTAGCCAGTTCAGTACCAAATTTAGCTCTCATATTCAGCTATGAAGCCTCTCATTCTCTTGCAAAACCTACAACCAGTACCAGCATAAAGATCTCTGAGAAATGAAAGTGTTGCCTATATTCAGAGTGCTTCAGAAACCTCTTTTTCCCTTTTTTTTCATTCAGCCTGTGTCGATCCTTTCACACTGCCCAAGCCTAGGATCTCTCAGTTTTCCATTACTAGCGGTAGCTGTACTATTAATAGTTCTAGTTGCAATAAAGTGTGAGCATTATGGAGTAATATTCATTACTGCGGCCTTACACTGCTTGGTTTAGACATCGAAAACAGCAATTTTCAAGACAAGAGAACAACTAACAGTAGACCCACAAACATGTTTCGGCAATCAGCTTGATCCACACTCCAGACCCAGCAATTCTAAGTGGCCCTTAAAAACTATGGTGTTAAAGCATTCTCCTAGGATGCAGAGGATCAGATGCCCTTTAAATACTTCAAACATTCCCTTATTTCAGGAATATGAACAAAAAATGCCAAGTACAGGTCTTAAAAAAATGTGTGCATACAGGTGTACACAAACACATCGCATATAGTATGGATATTTATTTATATTAATATATTTATATTATACACATGCAGGCATGTGTGCGTGTGTGTGTAAACACACACACACACACACACACACACACACACATACTTTTGAAGCTTCTTACCTCGTGCAGTTTTCCTTCTTCTGTAAATAGTACAGAATGTGACCACACTGAGCAGCAGAATAATTAATGTTGCCAACAAGCCACCAATAATTATCCCAAGAACAGGCACTTCTATCCAGGACTGAAGAAAATCTGTGAAAACAGAATATCTGTCATAAAAGGACAATTTACTGATCAGAAACAATGCTGCAACTTCAATTTGGTGGGGTTTTTTGCACAAAACAAGAGTAACAATTAAAAGCATTACATATGGTACCTTCTTCTTTCAGCTTTTTCCCGGTTAGGGGTCACCACAGTGGATCACTGTCTGCTCATGACTGGCAGTGGAGTTTTACAGTGTCGAGTTGCCAACCTGGCGCCCAACCTTCCACAGAAGGCACACACATGCACGCACTCACACCTAGGGGCAATTCACCTACAGCATGTCTTTGGGATGTGGGAGGAAACTGGAGCACCCGGAGGAAACCCATGCAAACTCTGCACTGAAGGCACCCCAGCCGAGGATAGAACTGGAGAACCTCTTGCTGTGAGGCAGCAACACTAACCGCTGCACCACAGTGGCTGCCCTACATATAGTACCTACTAATATATATATATATATATATATATATATATATATATATATATATACACACACACATATATATATACATATATATATATATATATATATATATATATATATATATATATATATATATATATATATATACATATATATATATATATATATATATATATATATATATACATATACATATATATATATATATATATATATCTATATTATACACAGATAGATAGTTAATTTGGAATAAATTGTCACATTAGCATCTAAACAGATGATAACCCATCAAATACCATATCAAAGACTTATACTTTGAGACTATGATGTGCCCTATTTTTGGGGGGGGGTGAAAGGAGGGAACAGATATCTGGAATACAGCTAGTATTAATTTTTGATTTTTGTATATAATTAAGAATCTTTATTTTCTTATTTAGGAAGTAGAAGACTTACATTTGTTCATATTGCTGCTGCTGTAAATTCTATTCTTCAAAAAAGTGGTTTATTAGAACAGAAAGAAAAGAAAAAAAGACAAAGATAAAAAGAGATATGTTTTAAGTACACATCTGAAGGTGGCCAACTATGGGCATTATTGCAGACATAGTGGCAGCAAGATCCACAAGTAAGGTCTGACAAAAGAAGAAACGATACCTAGAGGTTTGAGGATGGATTCCGTGGAACTGTCAACAGCCCCTCGAAGGCAGGGTGTACAACCCAGGTGGGGCACTAGGGCATCAGAAGCTCTTTCAAAGATAAGCAATCACCTAATGTTGGAAGTTGTACAGATTATGCATGGCAAGGTACATCAAAAGCTTGTTCTTTAGTTATTGTCTGTGGAGTTTAAATGTTCTGCTCATATCTGCATGAGTTTTCCTGTTTCCTCCCACCTCCTCAAAACATGTTGGCTAAATGACTACACAAAGATTATACATTATATATATATATATATATATATATATATATATATATTATATATATATATATATATATATATATATATATATATATATATATATAATGTATACACACACACACACACACACACACACACACACACACGCACACACACACAGTATGAATTATCAAAGGAATTATAGGCATGAAGAAAATATCAAAAGTCTGTTTTACTGCTTTAAGGACTGACATATGATCAGGAAGCTCTATCTAACAGAAGGGTGGCATTGTAGACTTTGATGTTTATGGGGTAGAGTTCTGTCTGATCTGAATGACAAGTATAAATGGTATGATGCAGGAACAGTGTCATGTGGAAGATTTGACAGATTTGGTTTCTTCAGGATTACCTTCTACTTCATTACTGACAAGGCTGCAAAAGAAGAAAGTCTGCATTACACATCTGCTATAGAAGCACAGCATTTACAAAGTTTTGGGCTATTTGCTTAGTTGCAATTTACCCTCAGGCTTGATTGCTCATTTTTTTGTGTGTGCATCTCATATTCTGTGTGTGATACAACATAATAAAAGCATGGTGGGTGGGACAGTGGTGTTTTTTTCTGTCAACACAGCTGTCTGCTGATGGGTTTTTTTTTTTTTCCAAATTTATGTTACTCCCTGCTTGTGTAATAAAGGAAAGATAACATACTTTATAATAAAATATACTGCATTCACACCAGATTGCAGCTGAAACGGGTCTAAGAAGGACCATTCACTTACTGAGTTAAATAAATAAATTATATTAAAAAATTTTGGAAGTATTTTGGTGAAAGTATAGGTTTCTTCCCATTAAAAGCAAAGCCCTTATGAAGATAAATGACTATGTTACAATGTACGCTGCAGTGTGAAACTATGACTACTTGCAGTCATGGTAAAACTGGGATGTCTGCAGATCAAGACAGCCCACCTGACCTAAAAATGGGAACAAGAAAGCTCACTTAAATCAAGTACTGCAATGTTACTTGCACTGTAGGTCCTTTACAGCAACTCAGCCAGCAGGCATCAATCCTTGTCTATAGACACCACGCCACCTCTCCACTAGCTCTGCTGTCCTTATTCACTGGCAGAAATGGTAAGAAAGAAACAATAACACTAAATGCTTTAGTATGCATCAGACAGCACTAAAATAGAGGCCACAGCAACATGCAGAACAGACACCCTAATGTACTGTATAGTCTCTTCTGCTGGACAGCTTAATATGCAAATATATTTCAAAAATGGTTCACAAATTGATTTAAACAGAACGTCTTCAGCCACAACCCAGGTACAAGTAAGATAGGTTACATTTAGGTCAAAAGAACCAAAGATATCTGAAGTAAATAAAACAGCTAAATCTAAGTAGGAAAATAATTACCACAGACAAAAGTATGCACTCCAAGAAGATGAAGTTCGGCAAGATACAATGTACCTAGAATGGTATCCATCTTGACAGTCAATGAAAATTATGCACTATGCAAGTTTTACATAGATCGGTTTTGACAGTGCTGCATCAGTGGAACAGCAGTATAACAACTACATGATCTGGAAATTACTTTTGTCTATAAATTAAAGCATAATGTCAAGCAGGTAGCCTCTGAAGGTTTAGTTGATACCAACAGATATCACTACATTTATCTAAATAGAAGTGAGACCATTTCCAATCTAGTTAAATCAAAACTATTTAGAAAGTGACATATGGTAAGTTACACATGCATTAAGTAAAAAATTATAATCTGGTACGCAATCATAACCATCTTGTTATGTCTTCAAGACATACAGATACCATGAAATTTACATCAAGAGCAAAGACGAATCTTGGCATCAGTGTTGAGAACACATAAGCTGGGTTACCATCACAGACCCAATTGTTTACTTATCCAGTACCTGCTCCCATGTAGTACAATAGCTGGAAAAAAAGGTGTAGGAGCACTGTGTGTTTTACAGCTTAGCAAGTTGCAACACTTACTGCTGCCACAAAGAGCAGCCACCACAGAAGAACAGAAGGAAGCATAATACGAAGTTATGTACCTACCATAACGTTCCATGTTAGTTGTCTTCTCTCACCTTCTTTCTTGCTGGATGGGTTCGGAGCTGATCCTCGGCTCCGACTCGGCACTTGCTAAGCTCGAGAGCTAATTTTACCAGCTCGAGGCAACCCTATATCCCATGATGCAAAGCAGAGACTACCCAGATCTCGTTTGGTAGCTAAGGAAATTAGGAATATATTCTTCCAACTGTAAAGGAGGAAGAAAAGTAACAATACTAAAAATGACGATCATAATCATCATAATCGTCTGAAAAGGATCAACGTAAACTAGTGACACTAGAAGCTGATTAGCTAGAAAAAAGGATAAAGTCTCTTAATAGAAGAGGCATAATCTTCTCGGTCTGACCAGGCTAGGGGGATGGAGGGCGGGATGCAAGAAAGAAGGCGAGAGAAGACAACTAACATAGAACGTTATGGTAGGTACATAACTTCTTAATGTTAAGTTGTCAATCTCGCCTTCATTCTTGCTGGATGGGACCGCGTCCCTAGCACCTCTATCCTGGGTGGCTCAATGGAACAGACTCTTCAGAACGGTGGAACCAAAATTCGCTCTGTCTCTGGAGGCCAAGTCTAATTTGTAATGTGAAACAAAGGTATGAGGAGAGGCCCATGTGGCTGCTGCACAAATAGTGTCTATTGGAAGTCTAGCCTGAAAAGCTGTAGATGTAGCTAGAGCTCTGGTAGAATGGGCTTTTGGCCTAGAAATCAACTCTTTGCCTCTGAGCTGATAAATGTAAGTAATCACAGAAGACAGCCATCTAGATAAAGTCACCTTGGAAACTGGAAGGCCTTTCCTGTTCTCTGCATAGGATAGAAACAGTTGATCAGATTTCCTAAAATGTTTAGTTTTGTCTAGATAATATCTGAGCTGGCGGTGAACATCAAGACAATGTAATTTTTGTTCCGCTCTATCAGAATAATTTGGGAAAAACACTGGAAGATCAATGGATTGATTTAGGTTCGTCTGTGATGCCACTTTGGGTAAGAAAGATGGATTAGTCCTTAGAGATACCCTGTCTTTGTGGAAAATTAAGTAGGGAGGACGAATGCAGAGAGCATGAAGCTCAGATACTCTCCTGGCAG
The DNA here is from genome assembly GCF_019279795.1 of Protopterus annectens. Taxonomy (NCBI): domain Eukaryota; kingdom Metazoa; phylum Chordata; order Ceratodontiformes; family Protopteridae; genus Protopterus; species Protopterus annectens. The sequence goes on along the minus strand of NC_056741.1, from coordinate 1,348,398,888 downwards.
AAGTAATGGCGACTAGAAAGAGTGTCTTCCAAGAAAGAAATTTCAACGAACAGGCAGCCGCAGGTTCGAAAGGGGGAAGAATCAAGGATGTTAAAATTAAATTTAGATCCCACTGTGGTGGGGGGTCTCTAATCGGAGGTTTAAGTAAAAAGATACCTCGAAGGAATGCCTTGCAAAGTTTATGTGACATAATGTTGTGGTCCAAAAGGCCTATATGAAAATTCGAAATGGCTGCCAGCTGAACTTTTACTGTGGAGGAAGAGGATCCTGAATGAAAAATCTCAGCTAGGAAGTCCAAGACCAAATGAATCGGAGCAGTATAGGGGTCTATGTTCCTAGCCTTTGCCCAGAAGGAGAAACATTGCCATTTACTAGTGTAAATCCTTCTGGTAGAAGATTTTAGGGAAGCTACTATGATATCCCGGACGGGATTAGAAATCATAGGAAGCCTGGCTAAGGATGGAAGTGGAGCAACCAAGCAGTGAGGTTGAGAGAAGGTATGGATTGGTGCAGCTGCCCCGACTGGTGGGTCAGAAGATCTGGAACCGGATCCAGATGCCATGGCTGTACCAAGAGATAACGATGTAGAAACGGAAACCATATCTGTCGAGGCCAATAAGGGGCAATGAGAATCAACTTGGCTCTCAAGGCAGTTGCTTTCTGAATTACTTGAGGTATCAGCGGAAAGGGGGGAAAGGCATAAAGAAGTCCCCGGGGCCAATCTTGGGTTAGAGCGTCTCTGGGGGGATGGCCTGGAAGGGGGAAGAGAGAGAAGAAGCCTGGGCATTTGCTGTTTTGAGGTGCAGCAAAAAGGTCGCAGCAAGGAAGGCCCCACTCCTGAAAAATCTCTTCCATCACTGATTGTTTGAGAGACCACTCGTGAGGCATGAGAATAGCTCTGCTCAACCTGTCCGCTATGATGTTGGATTTCCCGGGGATATGCGTTGCTATCAGAAACCGCTGAGAAGAGATTGCCCATTGCCAAAGTCTGAGAGCCTCTCGACACAGTGGATAGGACTTGGTTCCGCCCTGTTTGTTTATATACCACACCACGGACATATTGTCCGTTTGGACTGCAATAGTTCCCAGGGGAAGAGAGTCGTTGAGGGCTTGCAACGTTAAAAGCACTGCTCTCATCTCCAGGACATTTATGTGCAGATGGTATTCGTAAGGTTGCCAAGTGCCATGGACCATCCTGCCCTGATAATGCCCCCCCCACCCGATCAGGGAGGCGTCCGATGTAACCGTGGCGACCAGGGCAGGAGGAACAAAGGGTCTGCCCTGATGGACTTGAGGGGACAATATCCACCAGGTCAGATGCCTTTTGCAAGTTGGAGTGATTATGATCCTGTGACGCATGGGTAGTTGTTGAAAGGACCATTGGGCGAATAGCATCCATTGTAGAAGACGCATGTAAAAACGGGCGAAGGGAAGAAGTGTTATGGCGGCCGCCATAAGACCCAATACTTTCACAGCAAATCTGGCCTGAATTTTGTAGCTGAGAAGAATCACCTGGACGTGACTTTGAATGTCCAAGATCCTTTGGTCTGTTAACTTTGCTGAAAGTTGTATGGTGTCCAATTTTGCGCCTATAAAAGTAATAGATTGACAAGGCGACAAGGCAGATTTTTTGAAATTTATAGAAATCCCTAGCCCTCTGCAAATGTGAATGGTGTAATCTCTGGCCTGGAGAAGTTGATGCCTGGTGGTGGCAGTGAGGAGCCAGTCGTCTAGATATGGAAACACCTGTAATCCTTGACGTCTCAGGTGAGCCGTAACCGCTGCCATACATTTGGTAAACACTCTGGGGGCTGTAGTGAGTCCAAAGGGCAGGGCCCTGAATTGGAAGTGACTGGTCCCCAGCCGAAAGCAGAGAAATCTTCTGGAGCGCCTGTGAATTTTTATGTGATAGTACGCATCCTGAAGATCTACCGAGCACATCCAATTATCCTTGCCCAGAAAGGGTAGAATGGACTGAAGCGTGACCATCCGGAATCTTGTTTTCTTTACAAACTTGTTTAGTTTGCTCAGATCTAATATTGGTCTCCAGTCCCCTGTCTTTTTTGGAACTAAAAAGAACCTTGAGTAGATTCCGGATCCTATTTGGTCTGCTGGGACTGGCTGGATGGCTCTTTTTGCTAGCAGTCTTGATATCTCTGGTACTGCTAGTTCCCTTAGACCGGGTGGAACGTTTGGAAGGGTTCCCTTTTGCTGAATTGGGGTTTGAATAAAGGGAATTTTGTAACCCTCGGATATAATCGACTGTACCCATTTGTCTTGAGAAAGGGAAAGCCAGGCTATTGGGTACAGCAATAATCTTCCCCCGACTGCCTCCGAAGGTGGACAATCGGGCAACATCTCAGGGATGCTGGAAGGGTTTGTTAGAAAGAGGCTCTCTGCTACTCTGATTCTGCGGACCCCCTCTGCCCCTAGGGCGGCATCTGTTGTTGTTACCCCCTCTGCCTCTGGGGGTAAACTGACCTCGTGCATCAGGCGTGACTCCTTGAGATTTGCGGAACCACATTTTCCCTCCCTTCTGACCTTTTGGGTAAGGTCTTGAAGGGGTGGATAAACGGACTCCTACAGCAGAAAGAGTCTTGCCATCTTGTTCGCATCTAGTCAAAGTGTCTTTCACTTGGGGTCCGAACAAGGTCGAACCATCAAAAGGGGAGTTTGTGAAGGACGCCTTGAAGGGGTCTGCAAAATTACAAAGCCGCATCCAGGACTGACGCCTTAAAGCCACTCCTGTGCCTGCGGCCCTACTCGCTCCATCGGCTGCATAAGAAATGAGCCGCATGGAGGAGTTAACGATGGAGTTAAGGATTCCTAGCTGTGAGCTAATCTTATCCTGAGACCCAGCAGCTGACGGATCCTGTAAAACTTCTCCCAACTCTTTAAGAACATCTCTTTGAAGGCGGGTGAAGTGACACAAGTAGTTCAGCGATCGCATGGCAAAGGTCGCTGAAGAAAAAATCCGCTTGCCGTACCTGTCCATAGTCCTAGAATCCTTGTTAGGAGGATGGACAGGTACTAAAGGATCTGCTAGTTCCTTCTTGGTGGCTGCAGCCACCACCATGGCATCAACCGGGACACCTTTTGTCAAATACTGCCTATCTGGGGGGGCCGTAATAAATTTAGAAGGCCTCCTAGGAATAGGTTCCACCGAATCCAGGGCCATCCATGCCTTCCGAGCCACTGCATCCATAAGAGGGTCGAAAGGCGGAGACACCCAGGAGGCGGAGGGTCGATATCCGAATGCCTCCAGGTATAATGACTCGTCCTCGGAAGGATTAAGGGAGGGCCAGTTCCCCCTCTGCTTAAGGAGTTCAAGGATGTCTGAGAAAGAGACATCTTCAGAGGAGGACCTTGGGGATCCCTCCAACTCATCCAAGTCAGTATCAGATGTAATAGACTCGGGGGAGTCTAGATGTTTCCTCTTACATGTCCTCTTATGCGGAGGTTCACCTGACAGTTCAGGAGAAGCCTCGGAAGAGGAGGATATTCCCAATGGGGAAACCTGAGGTGTTGGATCTCTGAGTCCGGGAGCAAGACAGTGGGAAGAGACGTCAGCAGGCACTGTAGTGGGAGGAGCTGATGGAACTGACCGTTGACTACGCCCAGGGGCTAGTACACTCCTCATCACCTCGAAGGCTCCCCCATCAGAGAGACCAGAAGGTTCCCGCTCCGAAGAGATAGGAATTCCAGGCCTCACCGAGAGGGAAGGCTCCGAGGCAGATGTCGGGGCTGAGCTCACCAACGCAGATGCCCCGAGAGGGAGAACGGGGTCGGACAAGGGTCCGATGCCACTTGCTCCCTCGGAGCCGACGAGAGAGACCAGATGCCCGGATCCCTCCAATGAAGGCCTCAAGGAGGAAATCGGAGCAGAGAACGACGGAGCCGAAAGGGGTGGTATCGGCTCCGAAGCTACAACAGTCACGGCTCCGAGGAGCTCCGGCTCCAAGCTCTGTAAGAGAGTCGAAGGAGGAATGTTAGGTGGATGTGAAATAGCTACCGTCTGTTGAGACGGGCTATGGAGCATTTGGGCCAATGCCTGAGACTTTAAAAGTCTACTCACCACTCTCTCGAGGTCGTGATCAGACAGCCTGGACAACCGAGAAGAACGGTTCCGATGGCTCCGCTCCGAGAGCAAGGGTGATCTCGGAGCCGAACGTATCGATTCCAATGAGGGGGATCAAGATCTCTTTTTAGAGATAGGTGGAGCCGAAGGAGCCGAGGATACGTCGGCTCCAGCCGGAACCGACACTGAGTGTCCAGATCTGGCAGTATCGGCGCCGGATGGAGCCGATACTGTGACTTCTAGCATGGAAGGATCGGCTCCAGCCGGAGCCGATCTCGACACTAAAGAAGTTGAACCAGTAGCCGACGGCTTCGGACTTGCAGCCGAAGGCTTAACAGGTTTTGAGGGCTTCCCTGGAGCCGACTTAGTCGGGGAGCTCTCAGGCTTTAATAAGCCCCTCAAAATGAACTTATTTCTGCACTCCTGCAGGACTCTTGGGCTGAAGGCATGACAGATAGCACAAGAGTCCTGCAGGTGCAGAGGTCCCAGGCAGCAAACACAAGAAGTGTGACCATCTGTCAGAGACATCTTCTGACAGCACGGGTCACACTTCTTGAAGCCTGATACCTTTGTGTCCTTCGACATAGCTGTGTCGAGGGAACACAAGTTGACAGGAAAAAAACACAAACACACACAAATAACACCCAATCCAAAAATCTAAACTTAACAGGGATACAACACTCAAACAGACACAAAAATCCCTGACAGGAAAAATTTTAGGAAAGGGAAAGGCCTAAGGCCTAACCTAGGGAAGGGGATAAATAACCCGAAAAAAAGGGAACACTAACGGGAATAGGGTTAAAATAAACGTTAAAGTTCACAAAACTACTATGGTTATGAAAAATAAAAGGGATGAGACTAAAAGTCTTATTATAAGAAAAACGTACCTAGAGCTGGTAAAAGAGGCACCTCGTTAGCGAAGCGGCAAACGAAATCTGGGTAGTCTCCGCCTTGCATCATGGGATATAGGGTTGCCTTGAGCTGGTAAAATTAGCTCTCGAGCTTAGCAAGTGCTGAGTCGGAGCTGAGGATCGGCTCCAAACCCATCCAGCAAGAATGAAGGCGAGATTGACAACTTAACATACAGCTTTAAAAGTTTGTTAAACATTTCATTCCACTTTCAAACAAAAAGGATGAATGCTATCTTGAACAGCACTGTTTACACTTCCTGACAGTCTTCTGTGATGATTGGTAACAACTATTAATGCTCTAGCATGTGAACAGTGCTTAACAGCAATGAGAGATGCATAACAACTTGTTAAACAACTTTTTCGAATCAGAAAGATGCCTAACGAGTTATGTCTTTTCCCCAGTTTTGGAGCATAATTGTCCATAGTTAGTTGGATGCTGGGAGCATGTGTCCAGCAAATGAATGCATCTGTGCATTCAACTACCTACTAGTGTGTAAAAGTACAGTTGTGTAAGGACTTATCATAACAGCAGATGGCCTAACTTTCACTGTTGCAGTATTTCTTATGAAAAGGATATCTTATAGAGGACAGCAATACATCCAAGCCAGCATACCAAAGCCTTATCCCTTCCGAGCACCGTACATCAGACGTATGTCCTACATGCAGGACGTAAAGTACATAAGTTATGCATGGGTGTCTAATCCTTAGAAATGAATTGCTCCAAAAGAACTAGAGCAACCCAAGAGGAACAAAAGAAAGAAAATGTGCATCCAGAAAGGAGAGAGGGTAAGAAAACAGACACCAAGAAAAGGAAATGAGGGAGGGACGGAACACTGCAACAGTGAAAAGTAGGACACCTAAGTTTATGGGAAGTTCTTACACAACTGTGCAATGTGCTTCCTTAACACTGCTGTAGCATTCCTTACTAAAGGGAGAGTACAAAAGCAAGTGTAAAGGATAGGAGGAGGTAGCAACGGAAGAACCCTTCAAAAAACATGAAGGATCGCCTTGGCAAAACCTGCAGTGGCCCAAGACACTACATCCAACCACTCAGACCCTTGAAAAAAGAACCCTGCTAAAATTAGCACAAACAGAAAAAAAAGCTACTTAACATGACAAGAACAACAAAAATAAAATGGTATTAGAAATCCAAGAGGAGATGGTTTGCTTAGAGACACCCAAACCCATTTTTTGTCATTTCAAGAAACAAACAGCTGCTCAGATTTTGTAACATCTTCAGTTTTACACAGATAATATCTGAATGTCTATGCAAATCTAAAGTATGTAGAATACTCTCACCAGAATTCTGAGGTGATGGGGAAAAAGAAGGAAGGTTAATGGACTGATTTAAGGACAAAAGGAAGGAAGGAGCAGGGCAAACAGAAACTGTAGCTCTGTGAAAAATCAAAACAGGAGGAACTGCCATGAGGGCCAGGAGTTCAGAGACCCAACTGGCAGAAGTATAATCCACTGACAAAACAATCTTCCAAGTACAGAACTGCAAAGTAGAGGAAGCTGCAGGTTCAAAAGGAGGCAGAGTCAATTTTTACAGAACAAAATTAAGGTTCCAGGAAGGTGGGATAGGCCTTCTCAGGGCCTAATGTGAAAGATGCATTTTAAAAATTGTTTAACTTCAAACCTGGAGAAAAAAAAGAGATCCAACAGCAGAGAAGCAGAAACGGCTAACAAATGAGTTTTAAACAGATGAATATGCCAGCCCAGAATAGAGCAACTCACACAGATAAAAAACAGTTAAGAATACCTCTAAAAAGAGTGTATTGTTCATGCCTGTAACGTAAATGACAAAATCTTTTCCATTTAGCAAAAAAGAATTTTCTAGCAATGGGTTTTCTGGCCTCCTGCAAAACCTAAAGCACATTCTCATTAAACTGGTGTCGAAAAGAAATCAAAACCCAATCTCCTAAAGAGACAAATGTAGGGTGAGCAGATGAGAGTGAATGAAAGAGCCTTTGTCATGTGTGAGGAGATCCATCCAGTGAGATAATTTGGGATGATTGCCCCTGGCCAGATGAAACAGGGGGGAACTAAAGCTGTCTGGGCGAAAAGGGAGTCACCAAAAAGATTCTAGGTCTGTCCTACGCGGTCTTATGCAAGACCTTGGCAAAAGAGGAAGAGAGGGATAAACATACAGAAACATCCCTTGCCAAGAAAAAGGCAGTCCATGCACTTTCTAAGCCAGAGGACTCAACAACCTGATCAGTACCTGGGGAGCTGCAAGGCAAACAGATCTGCTTGAGGAGTATGCCACCAATGGATAAGGTCCATGAAGAACTCTGTGTGAAGCAGCCATTTGTGATGATTTACCCTGGACCTGCTCAGGCTGTGTCACAAGATTGTGCTCTGAGGGAATGTAAAACACCCGAAGGATCAGATCATGGTATACAGCAAATTCTCAGTCTGAAAAGAGGGTATGACTTTGTGCCTCTTGTTTATGTACCACATGACAGTGGTGTTGTCTGTGTAAACCTGGAGAGAACCTAGAACCCAGAGGGAATGCAAAGCTTGATGAGGCAAAAGGAGAGCCTTCATTTCTTTCATGTCGATGTGGCCCTCCAGTTGTTGAGAAGACCACACTCCCTGGACCCTGCTGTTGGAAAAAAAAATAAAAACATCCCAGATCTGGAGCATCTGTATACAGCTCCCGAATGGAGGAAAAAAGCTCAAAAAGGTACTGGATACATAGACATATGATAAGTCCACCACAGAAATTCCTCTTTGAGACAAGGCAAGAGAGGAATGGGAAACTTCAGAGATTTTTTTTTAAACAAGAAACATCTTTATTAAATTATCACTTATAACATGGGCAATCATACATTTATATAAATGAAAACAAACCATACTGACATAGTCTTAGTTGCAAACATTATACATCAGTCATTGTCAATCAAACATTACATAGCTCATTCAAATCCCACCTTTTTTAAAACCTTATTCCTCCCCTGTATGTACTGTTCCCAAAATTCCCATTTACTTCCATGTAAACAGGATGACAATGTTGAAGCCAGATTCTGTTTAGATACCACTGAAGCTTCTTCGTGTGGAGTCTGGTGAAAGGAACCATAGGAATGGCGGAAGCCATGCATCTTAGAGCCCACAGAAACTCTCTTGTTAACACCTATTGTAAAGGAAGAGGAGACTGGAAGAAAGCTGTCAAGAAGGTGACTGAGAGGAGGAAGAAAAGCCATCATAGGCAATGTGCAAATCCTGCATCCCAAGAAAATCTGATCTTGCAAAGGAGTCATAACAGATTTTTTGAGATTGAGCGTGTTCCCTACTTGAGATTCTGAAGCTGCTGCTGCTTACTGGGAAGGAGCCTGAATGAGCAAGTTGTCCAGACAGGGAATAATCTGGATACTTAGGAGTCTGCAGTAAGCTATGACTTGAGCCAGACATTTGGTAAAGACTCTCGGAGCTGTAGAAAGACCAAAATCCAAAGCAGGGACCTGATAATGTGAGGAAGAAACACAGAACTGAAAAAATTTCCTCACAAGAGGGTAAATAGGAATGTGATGACAAGCATCCTTCAAGTCCAGTGAGGCAAGACAGGCCTGAAGTAGCAGCAAGGAAAACAGGGACTGGAGAGAGAACATCTTAAAAGAGGGGACTCTCAGAAAAGTGTTGAAACAGAAGGGAAGAGGAGAAATCCCGAATGGGCCTCCATGAGTCCTCCTTCCTGGGATAAATTCTCAAAATGACCAAGCCAAATACAGATTAAAGCTTCAGTCCACAAATATAATAAAACAGTCTAAATCAAAGCGAACTTGGCAACGCAAATTCAACAAGAAATGCTTAATAAAACAAAGCTTTCAGGTTTAACAACCCTTCATCAGTGTATAAAATCTCAACAAATAACCATTTATATACTAATCACACACAGCCAACTAACTGAATAATTAACAATCAATTAAGAATTAATAAAACTTTTAAAACCACACAATGCCTATTACAGGCACATTTGTTTATATTTCAAGACTGGTTTCAGTGATATTGTTTGATTTAAACCTGGAAATGTGTCAGCACACATCCATAAAATCCATTCATATTCTTTATTCTCTAACCTATTATTAATATCACCCCTTCTTAAATTTCTATATACCCTATCTATCACCCTAAAATCAAACTTATGGTCACCTCCAAATTCATTAATATCTTTTGCCAAAGAATTTATGTCAGTATTCTTTCTAATTTCTGACCGATGCTCAATAATTCTATCTTTTAATTTTCTTGTTGATTTTCCTATATAAAAAGAGGTACATTTATTGCAGGTCACTTGGTAAACTATATTTATGGAATTACATAATGCGGAACAATTAAATACATATTTCTTCTTTGTCTTGGGGTGAATAAACGCAATATTCTTGTTTATAAAGTCACAACAACAACAGTCATGGCAAGGGATCGTTCCTTTTTTACTCAAAAGTATTTCTGTCTAGAACAGTACACATGTCCTTATAACATAGTTTTTGCTTAAACTTGGGCAATTACAATAAGAAAATCTAGGGGTGTTGCCAATCAATGGGCACAGCTCAGGTAGGGACCCTAAAATTCACCAATTGATATTTATCATTTTTCTTATCTCTGGTGTGACTATGTTACAGGTTGTCACATAACATAATTTATCTTCATTCACTTGTATATTTTGCCCATTGGGCAAATCCTCAGTAGACCTCACAACAAAATATGGCTTTATAACATTTTGTCTTGACCTTAGCACATCATCAATTTCCCTATGTAAAGAAGCCTCATTGTAACCCTTTATAACAAATTCCTCTTTTAATTAATTTAACTGTTGGTGACATTGATCAGTTACTGTATTTAATCTACTTATCCTTTTAAATTGTCCCTTGGTAATTCCTTTAAAAACCTGTGGGGCATGAATGCTATCATGATGTAGAAACTTATTCCTAGGTACAGGCTTTCTAAAGACTGTTGTCTGTATGTTAATGTCATCATAAGAAATAGCAAAATCAAAAAAAATTAATATTAAATTCTGAACTAATCATAGTAAATTAAAAAAAAATCTGTACTTATATTCAAAAAGTTCAGAAAGGAATCCAGTTTGTTACTGGTGTCATGCCATATGAAAAGAAACATTCACAAGACATTTAAAACAGCTAACCTTCATTGAATACTGTACTGGTCCATTATACACAAACTGGCTCTCTCATTTATCTAGCACCAAATTTGCATAGGCATTGGCAACTGGGGTACCCACTGCCACACCAGAAACTTGATGGTATATCTTCTTATCAAACACAAAATAGTTGTTATTAAGTACAATCTCCAACAGTTCACATAAGGTTTCAACATATCTTCCGGTATTTTGTCCATTTTTCACCAGCAGTTCCCTAATAGCATAAACACCATATGTATTTGGTATTACAGTAAACAGTGATTGAATAGCAAGCACTACTATCAAAAAAATATTACTCCCACCATTTTCATTGAACCAGTCATATAAACATTTCAAAAAATCAGAGGTATCTTTAATATAGCTTTTCACATACTGTAAATATTTTAATAAAACATTCTGCAAATAATATTAATATGGGTTCTGTTATCCACCCCTGGCCAGAGACAATAGGTCTCGTGGGGGATTCTCTAAACATTTGTGAATTTTGGGCAACCCATATAGTATTGGTATTTTGGGGAATGGAGTACTAAAATATTTAAATAAATCAATATTGATATCATTCATTATCCGCAAATCAAAAAATTGCCATGTTAATGCTGGTAATACATCTGTCTACATCTTCATTAGTTATCACTTTAAAAATATTAGTGTCAGACAAACACATAAAAATGTTGTCTAAATTCTTCAATTTATCCATAATAATGATAGCATCACCTTTATCAGCCTCCTTAATAATAATGCCTTCCTTCAATTCAAGTTTCTTCAGGGATTCACGCTCTGACACTGAAAGATTAAAAAAAAAGTTGCTAAGATGGCCACTATCATATAATTCTCTCATTTGTTTCTCACATAAATTGTAAAAGGCAACTGCAACCAGATGACTGTTGGGTATAAATGTACTAGAGCATCTACAGATATCTTCTCTTTTAACTGCAGTCTGTTCAAAAATAAATTTTAAATCTAAGCAGCATGCATACAGCTTTAAATCAGTTAGCATATTGCTTAGACTGTCTATTGCTGATCGAAAGAACTTCAGCCCTTTATTAAGCAATGAAATATCCGATGATGTTAGTTCCATTTGCGACAAGTTAATATAGTTATCAGTTACAGTACCTGTTGTTGTGGTCAATTCTGCATTTTGGAGTAACCCCTGCTTCTTCTTCTTTTTCTTTAAATGGAACGACCTCTGGACCGCTCCTGTTCCCTCACAGTGACCTCCTTCGGTAATTTCACATGCACCGCTGTTTTGCCTGGTTGAAAACCCATTTCTGGGTGTTTAGAGTTTTTTATAAGTTGTAGGCATGCATTAAGTGACTTAGATGGCTCATTTTCATTGGTTCGTTCAACCGCCATCTCTACCTGTTGTAAATCCATTTTATTTATCTGGACATTACTTTGTTGGTTAGAATTTAAAGGTACAGTAACATCATCCAGTGTTTCTCCATAGATCGGGATGACTTGTCTATGTTATTCACAGTTCTTTTTTCTATATGGGTAATGACATTATGCTTTACTTTCGGCCATGTAAAGATCTGTGCATTATTGTAATCATTCACATCTCTATTCAGCTTTTGTTTTTTAACCTTCTCCAGAACTTCATCTAGCTTAGATAATTTTTCCAACAGTCTGTCATAATCAGAAACAAACTTCAGAAACAAACTAGATGATGAAATTGTGGTTTCTAGGTCATTTATTTCACTGCGTAAATCTGCTTCAATCTTAACAAAAAAGTCATTCATCAACGTCATGTAGTTTAGACCTAGCTGCAAATTAATTTCCTGGCACTTCTGCAGTAACCTGGGATACATATTAGCATAGGAGGGCATTTTCAATACTCTTAAGCCACGAGGAACTATACCAAGTTCTATTTACATTTTCTTACTTTTTTCTCAAGCACATTAAACAGGTGTAAATAGTTGTATTCATCCTCATTACATTGTAAGTTGTTATTCTGTGATAATAAAACCTTGCTGTGGAACCCAGTAATGGAATGGAATGTACAGTTATGACATCATTCAATTTACGACTCCATTCTTGAACAGTTGTACTGTTTCAAATCTCAGGCGCTACTGTTAATAGGATAAATTCTCAAAACGATCAAGCCAAATCCAGAGTAAAGCTGGTTGTTATTTGTTGAGATTTTATAGTGATGAAGGGTTATTAAACCTGAAAGCTTTGCTTTATTAAACATTTCTTGTTGAATTTGCATTGCCAAGTTTACTTTGTTTTAGACTCCTCCTTCCTGGGAACCAGAAACATCCCTGAATAAAACCCTGTGCCTCTCTGGAAGAGAGGAGCAGGCTGAATATTTCCCTGAGCTGAACAGTCCGCAGGAATTGGAGGAAAATGAGGAAGATGGCAAAAGAGGAGGCTTTGGAATCCCTGAAAGGGTGGTAGGTATTTCCAAACTATAAAGTAACCTTTTTGTATTATGGAAAGACCGCAGGAATCCTTGGTGATCTGCAACCAGGTGGGGTAGGTCAGAGTTAATCAGAGAGAGAAAGAGGAATCTGACCAATGGGTATGGAAGGATAAATTTCAAATAGAAACATTTGTTAAGAAAAGATGTTTTTGCACACTAGAATCCTGAGCAAGTTTGTCAGAAAATTTTGTTTTGGAATATTTCTTACCCCTTAAGGGAGGCTTCTGTTGTCTATGCATAAAGGAAGACTAAGGTAGACACAAACAGTTGCCAAGCACTCCAAGGTAAACTTGTAACCCAAACAGATGTGCAAAATCCCCAGACCAAGGAAATTAACTGGTCTAAAAAACAGTCCCTAATAGCCACAACACAGTTGAAGAACTTTAATCACACACAACTAAAACTGCTTTCAAACTCAAAATCATCTGGGGATTTCACACATATGTTGTGTTACAAGACTAAGAAAGATAATGCCTTTAAAACTTATGGATAGGGGAAAATCAAATCTGTTTAAGGTCCTGCATAACCTTCCCTTTATTTTGTAAGGTTATAAAAAGCTGTGCACCTGTAGAACCAATCAGATTGTGGGAGTCCAAGGGGAATCCAACAACACAGCTTTTAGATTATCAGGTGGAGATTATAATCTAAGCCAGGACTACCCAAGTAAAACAGAACCTGATGCAGCAGCCCTAGAAGATGCATCAGCAGCATCATAACTGTATTTGATAGAATGGCAAGCAACCTGAGAAGCAGAACTCAAAGAAACAGCAGAAGTCTTAGCTTTCAGAATCAGGTAAGTCAGCCAAATCAAGTTTGGATAGAAGAGCCAGCAGATACTTGGTCATACGGGTCTGGTAGTTTATGGATATGAAAACTAAGGTGGCAGAGGTATAAACCTTTTAGCCCATACCTATCATCCATAGTCCTACTCTCCTTTTCAGAAGTGCACAGTAATTTAGAAGGTTTATTAGCAGAAAGAGAAATGGGTGCAGCATCACTGGAGGGATTCTTAATCTTGATGATTGGATGGGAAATGGGAAATTCACCCTGGGGATCACTTCTGTGGCTCTGCCCGACAGGGGCACAGGAAAATAATTTTCTTGGGTGGTGAAAGCCAGGGTACATGTTTTGGCTAGGCTTGTATGGGCCCTAGGGCCGATAGCCTAGTACCTACCTATGAACCTATGAAAAGGTTTTACTAGGTGCCTGAAACTCAAAAGTTATCACATTTCTTAGGTGCAGGAGGCTGGAAAACAGTAAAGGTGTCCAGACAGTCTTCTAACCCAGGGGAGAGGGCTTCAGAAGGTCTGGAAGAATTAATTTGTAAAACGGCATATCTTTTTCGGATTCAGAAATTTAGGAACTCACCCACTGAAAGTGCTCTGTCATTTTTACAATGTTATCACCAAAACAAAGCTGTTCAATACGAGAATCAGAAGAAAGAGTATACGCACCCTATGACCCTAAAGCAAGAGGAGAATGGATCTGAGAAGACTACGCTAGGGACTCTTCCCCAGAATCCAATTCCACATCTTCATCATAAGAGTCAGACTCTGTAAGTCTTTTAAAGGAAGTGGAAAGAAAAGAGAGTAGAAGGCAAAGATAACTGGCAACCGGGGGGGGGATTCAAGGCCATAAGGGCTTTAAAAACATCCTGACTGAAATCCTGCCACTCTTTATGGGGATCCTTGGCCACAGCAACTACACATTTGGACTTCTGCTTTATATTTTTAGAGGAACTTCAGCCTTAACAAGCTGAGGTAGTTCAGAGCCCTGCGTGACTTCAATGAGGGAACCAGAACCCTCTTCCTTAACAAGTATCTGGGGAATCTTCCTTTAGAAATAATCAGTCACAGCACCCACTCTCATTTATAGTAGACATTTCAACCTCAGCAGTCACGCGAGAAACCAACACCATATTGGCTTCCAACTGGGACACAAAAGAGGGAGATAGTGATGGAACTGGACGGTCCTCAGTTTCTTCATTCAGCCCAATGGAGACATCGGGCAGAGGCTGGAGTGCAGAAGTCTCTAAAAGTATCTTTTTCAACTTCCTCTTAAGAGGCAGTTGAAAGTCCAGGTGTGCGGATTCAGAAGCCATGGTTACTTCACCAATTAACTTCAGACATTGGTTCACTAGGCATACAGAAAGACAGGACAAACAGCTGAGAAGGGTCTTGGGTACAAAAGCCTGACAAATGGCATGCTGAATATATCTTTATGGGGAATCTGTCTCTCACACTCATATTCCCCTTTCTGGATGGCATGTAAAACAACAAACTAACAAAAAGAAAAAAATGAAAAGTCCCCAATGAGGTACTTAACTTCCAAAGGCTAAGTACAAGCAATGACACGACAAATGACTTGACACACCAAATTCAAAAAGTAGCATTTAGAATGACTGCAAAACAGTTTTGAGGATTAGGTGCCCATACATCACTTATGTACCTTACTTCCTGGACAAAGGACATACATCTGATGTATGGTGCCTAGAAGGACCTAAGGCTTTGGTATAATGACCACAAGTATGACTATGCTCAGTAGGATATCCCTTTAGTAGAGTCATAAATCATAATAAAATGATAACAAGTGGTTTAAAATCATCATAAAATAGGTGTTAATCCTCAAAATGTACATTCTCTGAACAAGGGAGACTGCCTTCAGACATAACTTCCATGGGAAAGAGGAAAGATAAAGTAGTGAAGGTTTAACAGGCATAGTGCAACACAATGCAGGAGGAAAAACAGCTTCACTATGTTGTATACAGAAAATAAGCAAAGTAAGAGGAGGAAATCAGATGATTATTTCCAAAGACAGATGAACCTTTGAGGTGTTGTGATACAATAAGATTTAAACACAGCAACCATATCAACTGTTTGTAAAATAAAAACTGGCAAAAGCAGAGTAAAAGGGTAAAAACAACAAATGCTGAAAATTCATGAAACAAATCAATCAACACATTATATACAGACACAAAAATGCCTTCAGAGGTGTAAAGAAAAAAAAGAGAAGGAAGAAATAGTACAGTAATAAACAGGTACGATGAGTGAGTATGTTTTGTGTGTGTGTGTGTGTGTGTGTGTGTGTGTGTGTGTGTGTGTGTGTGTGTGAGTGTGAGAGAGAGAGTGTGTGTGTGAGAGAGAGAGTGTGTGTGTGTATGTGTGTCTTTTTGTGTTTTTTATGTATATATATATATATATATATATATATATATATATATATATGTGTGTGTGTGTGTGTGTGTGTGTGTTTTGTGGGGTTAACAGGGAACAACTACACCAATAAAGAACAAGAAACAGCTGTGGTTTTAAAAAAGAAGTTAAGTACTTACCATAATGTTCCATCTGAGTAGTTGGACTTCATTTGTCATCAACCTGTGGGATATCGGATCTGGACCAGATCCGAGATGGCAGCTTCACCAGAATCTGATCCAAGCTTCAAGCTCCTCCCCTTACCCATAATACCCATCCATCTCCTTCCTTCCCTCAGATCAAGTTTGCTATACCACACACATAAACCGGATCCAATAAACCTCACCAACAATGAAGAACAGGTGCGCCGCATAGGCGGTCCCTCCTGCCTACCAGTGTAAAAAACATGATGAGATGGTCAGAGAGAAGGAGGGAGGGATAGTTGATGACAAATGAAGTCCAACTACTCAGATGGAACATTATGGTGAGTACATAACTGCTTTGTCTGAAGTAGTTGACTTAATTTGATCATCAACCTTTGGGACAGAGTCCCAAGCTACCAAATTCTTGGGTGGCCCTCATGGAAGGATATTTAGGAGTACCACAGAGCCAAATGATGTTCTCCCCCTAGATATCATGTCTCAATTTATAATGAGAAATGAAGTTGTGAGATAAGGACCAAGTAGCCGCCGAACAAATATCATCCAAAGACACTCTAGACCAAAAGGCCATTGACGTAGCCATGGGCCTGATAGAATGGGCATTTATCCTACTCGGAAGAGACATGCCTTTGTCTCTGTAAACCTGAAGGATGCAAAGGGAAATCCATCTGGCAATGGTTACCTTAGAAACCGGTTTTCCCAGAAAAGGTGTAGAAGACACAAACAACTGGTCAGACTTGAGAAAGGCCTTAGTCCTGTGTAAGTAGAAACGTAGCTGTCTGTGTACGTCTAAATAAGTGTAATTTATATTCACCCCTGTCCTGAAAATTTGGAAAGAAAACAGGTAAATTGATTGATTGACTGATATTTGTTTCAGAGGCCACTTTAGGAAGAAAAGAGGGATTAGTACGAAGTGAAAACTTGTCTTTATGGAAAATCATATATGGAGGTTTGACAGATAATACCTGGAGTTCTGACACTCTCCTAGCCGAGGTGATAGCCACTAGAAATGCTGTCTTCCAAGACAAAAAATTCAAATCCACAGAAGCAGCAGGCTCAAAGGGTGGAGCAACCAAAGCTTGTAAAACTAGGGTAAGATCCCAAGGAGGAGTAGGATCTTTAACCGGGGGTATTAAAAGAAAGGTACCTTTAATAAAAGTTTTGCAAAGTCTGGAGGAAGCTAAAGAAGCCATGTTCTCACCTACATGGAAACTGGAAATGGCAGCCAGTTGAACTTTCACTGTAGATGAGCTGGCACAATGCTGGAAAATGTATGCCAAGAACTCAAGGACCGCTGGAACAGAAGCTGAGAAAGGGTCCAAATCCCTTTGAGAAGCCCAGATAGAGAAACGCTTCCATTTGCTATGGTATAGTTTTCTGGTAGTCGATTTATGAGCTGCCACCAGAATAGTCTTGACCAGAGGAAATAGACCGGGAGTCCTAGCAATCAAGGGAACTGGAGCAGCCAAGCAGTGAGCTTCAGAATGCCCAGGTCTGGATGAGGGACCCTCGAGGGGTGCGAAATGAGATCTGGTATCAGATCCAAGAACCAGGAGGAACTATCACATGAGATCAAAGGAAAGGAGACCAGACTTGGTGTGGCCAGAATGGGGCAATGAGGATAACTTTGCTCCCCAACCTGCAAGCCTTCTGGAGAAATTTTGTTATGAGAGGTAATGGGGGGTAAACATAAAGAAGACCGGGAGGCCAAGCATGGACCAGAGCGTCCCTGGGGGATTTCCCCTGTGGGGGGATCAGAGTGAAGAACTTGCTGCACTTTGCATTGGAAGGAGATGCGAAGAGATTGCAGCAAGGCCAACCCCACTCGAGGAAGATCTGCTCTACTACAGAAGGATTCAGCGACCACTCATAAGGCATCAGGATAGTTCTGCTTAGTTTGTCCGCCAGTATATTGGATTGACCCGGAATGTGCGTTGCTACCAGAAAACGGTTGGTGGAGATCACCCATTCCCACACTCTCATGGCCTCACAACAAAGGGGGTAAAGATCTGGTTCCTCCCTGCTTGCTGATGTAACAGACCACTGTCATGTTGTCTGTCGGAACTGCTATAGTTCCCAGAGGAAGAAAGGCATGAAGGGCCTTCAACGCTAATAAGATCACCCTCATCTCTAGAACGCTGATATGCAACTTGGTCTCGATCAGGGACCACGTGCCTTGGACTGCCCTGCCCCAGCAATGGCCCCCACCCTAGTTGGGAGGTGTCCGTGATCACCGTGGCTTGGAGAGGGGCTGCAATAAAAGTTCATCCCTTGGTTAGATTCGAGGAGTGTATCCACCAGAGGAGGGACTTCTTGCAAGAGTTGCTTATATGAATAGGATGCGTCAATGGTAGATCTAGTAATGGCCACTGAACTGCTAGTGTCACTGTAGTATCTGCATATGAAGTTGAGCACAGGGGAGAAGAGTAATGGTGGCTGCCATGGAACCTAGGGCTCGTAATACCACCTTGGCTGGAGGAAGAAGAGCTTGAAGGATCACAGATACATGAAGTCATCAGTTCTGAACTCTCTCTGGAGTTAGAAAGACCTTGGTTTGCAGTGTATCTATCCTCGCTCCAATGTAGTCTAAGACCTGGAACAGGGTCTAGAGAAGACTTAGATATGCTGATTGTAATTCCCAGCAAGTCTGACAATTTCAGGAAATAGTCTCTGGCCTGACAAAGTAGACACCTGGTGTGGAGAGGCAAGGAGCCAATCAGCCAGGTACAGGTAGACCTGTATCCCGTGAAGCCTCAGGTGAGCCACTACTACTGCCATGACGTTGGTGAACACCCTGGGGACTGTGGTGAGAGCGAAGGGTAGGGCTCGGAATTGAAAGTGACTGGCCCCTAGCCGAAAGCAGAGGAACCCCCTGGAGTGTCTGTGCATCTTTATATGGTACTACGCATCCTGGAGATCTACTGAGCACATCCAGTCATTCTCCTGCAGGTAAGGCAGGATGGATTATAGAGTGACCATCTGGAACTTCTCTTTGGCAACTGACAGGTTTAGTGTGGAAAGGTCCAAAATAGACCTTAGGTCCCCCGTCTTTTTTGGCACCCAAAAAAAAAAAAAACAGGAATAGATGCCTGCTCCGAACTGATCTCGAGGGATGGGCTGGACGACTCGTTTCCTTAGCAGCTTTTCTATTTTGAGCACTGCTATCTCCCTTTGCGTGGGTGGAATGTTTTGGAGGTGTTTTGGTGGAATGGGAGGAGCCACAAAGGGGATAGTATAACCTCTGGATATTATCTGAAGCACCCAACGGTCTGCTGACATGGACTCCCATGCCATCAGGTGCATCAAAAGGTGATCTCTGACTGCCTCCAGAGCAGATCATTCAGGTGACCCCTCAGGGCTGCTTAACGGGCCTGCCCAAGAACAGTTCTCGAGACTTGAAATTTCTAGGACCCCCCCCCCCCGCCTCTGGGCCGGCGTCTGTCTTGTCCCCCTCTGCCTCTAGGGAAGATGACTCCTGAGAGTCCCGGAAATACTGAGACTTCCAGAACCACATCTTCTTTTGCCCCCACTGATTCCTGGAAAAGGACCTTTGGAGGTTAGAGAAGCGGATCCCGATGGTAGACAGTGTCTTCCCATCCTTTTCACTCTGGAACAATGCCTCACAAACCGTCTTCCCAAACAAGGAAGAACCATCATAAGGGCATTCGTGAAAGACGCCTTAAAGGCTTCCGTGAACTGACATATCCTGAGCCAGGCGTGTCACCTCATGGCAACGCCAGACCCAGCCACCCTTGCCACTCCTTCAATGGTATGCAAAAGGAGGCGCATGAACGTATTAGAAACCGCTTTGAGAGTGTCCATTCACACGGAGAATATGCTCTAATCCTCCGGTGACATGGACTCAGGGGGCGACTCAGTTAGCTCCTTGACCAGGTCACCCTGCAGTCGAGTTACGTGGGCCAAATAATTTAGCTTCCTTATAGAAAAGGCGGCTGAAGCATATGTCCGCTTTCCCAGATGATCCATCATCCTGGACTCTCAGTCAGGGGGATGGATCATACAACTTTCCTGGGCTAGTACTTTCTTAGTGGCAGCAGCTACCACCATGGCGTCCACTGGGAACCCCTTGTTCCAACTAGGTCTGTCTACGGGAGGGCTCAGAATTTTGTCAGGATACTTGAGGACTGGCTCCATGGTGTCCAGTTCCTTCCATGACTGGGTTGTAATAAGGTCCACTGAGGGATCCGCAGGGGGGGACACCCAGGAGGTAGAAGGCCCCGTGCCGAAGGCCTCCAGAAACACCGACTCATCTGAGGAAGACTTGGGGGCAGACTGGGGGCGGACCAATCCCCCCAACTGGTGCAGGATTTCCATGATGTCTCCAAATGAGACGTCTGGAGTTGATCTGGGGGAACGTTCCCCTTCCTCCAATTCGGTATCCTGGGTGAAGAACTCTGGGGAGGAGTCCAAGTGCCTCCTTTTGCATGTTCGTTTGCGAGGAACCTCTTCAGTGGGACTCTCCAGAGAGGGCTCACAAACTACCTGTGGTTCCTCGAGGGAAACAGTCTGGGGCATATCGAGCATGGGCTGCCCCTGCATGGGCAAAATAGCTGAAGATGCACCCAGAAGGAGGGAGTTGGGGCGGTATCTAAGGAGACTGTCAGGGGCCTCGATCCACTGGAGAGAACCCTTTCCATCACGTCGAAAGCTGAGGGGGAGCGAGCCTTCTGGGAAACTAATAAGGGAACTGCTCTCCCCGGATCCAACGTGGGGATCGGAGCCGAACCCGCCGGAGCTGAGATAAAGAGGAGAGGGCCCTGACCTGACAATGTCGGTGCCAAAGGAGAAAGACCCAACCCCTTGGATCCGATGCCCAGGCTTGGCTCTGAGATCCGCTCGGGTCCAAACTAGTCAGATCTGACACGCTCATGGTAACGGCCATCGTATAGGTACTCGGTGTGAAGACTGGTAGAGAAGGGTGAAGGCTGCCAGCCTAGTCAAATAGAATTTGATACATAATTCTGGCATTTGTAAATATAAAGGTAAAATACAGTCCTGTGTCTTAAATGTAAAGAAATGCTGTTTCAACAATGTGGCAACACTGCCATCTGCTGTAAGGAAAACTAAGTCAAGCATTTCTTATTGGTCCTTTCAAATTAAAATTACTTTAGGTCTTTTCCTTTGAAGTTAGAATTTGGAGTCGATGTGTCTGGAGTAAGCATCCTGCCTATTGTTTTAAGGCTAAAGTTAATGACCAGGATTTACATGTGGAATATCCTTTATTGCTTTAAGTGTAAAAGAATGTAAATGCAGTTTTGGTGTGGCCTGGGAACCAAGAAAGTGTAAACAAATGATGTAATGCTTTAACAGAACTGCAGTTTCAATTTAAACAGTGAGAACCAGAGACTATTAAGCATTTTTGTCTTGATATTCAACTCAGCCTCTATGTAAGTAAGTTACTGTAGAAGTATGCTTTCTTGTAGAAATAGCTAGGACTATAAAGATTAGACTAAGTCTTTCTCTGTTATGTCAGAAGTGTACTACGGAATTATTTTAAGTTTCTGTGTGATCTCTGAACTCTTGAATAGCACTGTGGTGTAGTAGTACTGTCTTGTGTTTTTAGTATTTATTATTAAATATTTAAAACCTTTTGCATGTGGCTGGTTTGTGTAGAGATAAGTAAGCTCTACAGTACATTGCATATTTATAGAGTTTATTGTACAAGGCCACTCAGCCTTGACTGATTAGTCACACTTACCAATTGGATAATAATATTGCACAGTAATAATTGGACACTCTTTTAAGGGCCTTTGGGTAGCTGATAATTATTAGCTGGTGGTGGCAGTAATTACTACCGTAACGTCTGGGTAAAGGGGCACAGCTGGAGAATCTGTGTCAGCCTTTCCCAGGAGTGTCTGTGAAGTTATATAAATACTTATCTAAAAGTGTGTGTGTGTGTGTGTGTGTGTGTGTGTGTGTGTGTGTGTGTGTGTGTGTGTGTGTGTGTGTGTGTGTGTGTCAGCTACTTGGGCAGGGACATGAAGCACTGGTTGGACAGAGAGGGTACTGGAGGTTAGCTTGCCAGCTAGGCTGAGATATGGAGCCTATAGCTGTACCAGTGGGGAGTCTTATTGGGGACCTGGGGAGCAAGGGAGCAACCAGCCCCATACTGACTGTGATCTCTGTGTGCACTTAAGGGAAATTGTACTTTAGTGTATTTGTTATCCTTTTTCTCCTATATGAGACGCCCTCCCTAGTGTTAGTGGTGAGGATTGAGGCTACTTGATTGCTGGGCCAGGGCCCGGCCGTCACATTGTGGTTTGCAGTTTGTAGTGGCGGTGGATATCCATATCACATATAAATTAGTTGGCAAATACTAATTGGCTTGTAGTGGTGTGGGTAGAGTGAATACTGTAGCTTATGTACAGTGATCTCTGAAAGTGTTTTGTACTCTATAACAGCCACGCAGTGAATACTCAGAGTTCAGATCACAATTGTTTTATTTCTTTTGTTAGCTCGGTTAGTCAGGGTGAGCAGGCAGCATGTCAGCAGAGGAGTATGGAAAGCTGACAAGGAGCCAGCTGGTGGAGATGTTCCAGGCTAGGGGCTGGTGCATGGAAACCTGACTAAGGCAGATCTGATTGCAGCCTTGGTTACAGCTGCATCAGAAAACAGCATCCAACTGGACAAGCAGACTGGCAGTGGAGATACAATATCCTCGGAGAATGGACAGCTCAACCTTTCTGTAGTGGACTTAAAAATCCAGCTGGAGCTAAAGAGACTTGAGTTGGCGGCCAGGTGTTTGGAGATAGAAGCTGAAGAAAAAGAGTGTCAGAGGAGGCATGAGAGGGAAATGCTGACTCTTCGCCAGAGTCATGGAGGTAATGGGGAAGGGAGTAACTGGACCCCAGAAGCACAACAGGTCAGTAAATTTCTTCCACAATTTAAAGAGGGGGATAATTTTGATAGTTTCATTCATATGTTTGAGAAGGTATGCAAACAGTATAGTGTTGACCAAAGGCTCTTGTTACGGTTCCTGACCCCCTTACTCCATGGTAAAGCTGCAAATGCATTGACTAAAATGTCTGACATTTCATGTTTTGATTATACTGCTGTAAAAAGTCACTTGTTAAAATGTTTTAAGCTAACACCTGAAATGTATAGGAATATGTTTCGTGAGCATAGAAGCAAGGCAGATGAAAGTGTGTGTGAATATGTTACTGAACTGAGCACTTATTTTCATAGCTGGGTGAGTGGATGTCAGGTCACCACTTTTGAAGGGCTGGCAGACCTTTTGGTGAGGGAACAAGCCCTTAGCACTTTGTCTGAGGACGTGAGGATCTGGTTAGCTGATAGACAATGTGCTACTTCAGATGAGTTGGGGAAGAGGTTGGGAGGGTGGCCTAATGGTTAAGGTGTTTGCCTTACAAACACACGGTGCAGGGTTTGAGTCTCACAAGGGATAATTGGCTAGGCTTAAAAATGGCTCGCAAGGGCAGTTAGCTTAGTACTAACCTATGAACCTATAAGAAGGGAAACCTATACCTGGCTAGGGGGCAGCCCTGCACAGGAAGGGGACCACCAGTACTGCTCATGGGTCTAAAGGAACCCATGGTGGGCAGCACAGACTGGCCCAACAGAATCTGCCAGTAGCAGGGGAAGCCACTAATCCAAGTACACATCCAGGAGCTTGGGTTAAATGTTTTGAATGCAACCAGTGGGGCCATGTGGCATACAGGTGTCCATGAAGGCAAGGTGGGGAAACAAAGGTGAGGGAGCCAGTAAGTGGGAAAGACAAAATGCCAATAATAGGTTGTCTTGAGACAACAGGGGTATTAAACTACCATCCCTGCAGATGTCCTGAGAAGGAAGGATTTGGATGAGGCAGTACCATGTACTTATGCAGTTAAATGCGGTCAGGCTAGGAGACAAGCATGTGGGTCTGGTGGCCTGGGGGAGACCCAGACAGACTGCATACTTGCAGCCAGGACTGGTGAGGTGGTTACTTCAGGGAGTGGGCTACGCTGTAGCAGTGAGACTGAAGGTGAACCACAGCTGCTTGTGGGTACTGATGTTCCCTTGGACAGAGTGACTGCAAAGGTAGAGGTGAGTAGTAGTACCCAGGCTGACAGTGAGGCACCGCTGTCAGAGGATGCCAGTCTTCCTGTGGAAGGGGAGCTGGGAAGGGTTACAAGGAGAGAGTTGAGACAGGCTCAGCTCTCAGACCCTACATTGCAAGGCCTGAGGCAGGTAGCTAGGGAGGCACCCAATTCAAAAGGAAAGGGGGAATCTGTATACAGGGACAAAGGGTTACTACACAGAGAGTGGACCCCTGAGTGCGGGCAAGAAGGTGAGAGAGTACAGCAGTTGGTAGTGCCTAGAGCCTACTGTCTGGCGCTTCTAGCCATAGCCCATGATATTCCCTTTGCAGGTCATATGGGCATAAAACGTAAAAAGAGGCATATTATGCAGAACTTCCACTGGCCTGGAATTTCCAGAAATGTAACAGGGTACTGCAGGACCTGTGAGCAGTGCCAAAAGGTAGGCAAGGCAGGAGACAAGGTGAGAGCTCCTTTGATGCCTTTGCCTGTGATTGAGGATCCATTTCAGAGGGTAGCTATGGATATTGTGGGTCCTCTGAGTACCCCAAGTTTCACAAGGAAACAGTATATACCAGTGGTAGTGGATTATGCTACACAATACCCTGAGGCTGTGGCTTTGACCTCCATTTAGGCAGAGAAGGTGGCAAATGCTTTGTTAGAGATTTTCAGCAGGGTAGGTTCCCAAAGGAAATACTGACTGACCTAGGTGCCAATTTCATGTCAGACCTGCTAGCTTGTCTGTGGAAGCCCTGTGGGGTGAAGCACATGAAGACCACCCCTACCATCCCCAGGCTAATGGTCTTATTGAGAGGTTAAACTCTACAATCAAGTCCATGCTATGGGCATTTGCAGATCAGTTTAAGAGGAAGTGGGACAAATATTTGCCCCATCTTTTGTTTGCTTACAGAGAGGTTCCTCAGGAATCCACAGGTTTTTCACCCTTTTGAGTTGCTGTATGGGCATAGGGTGAGGGGACCTCTAGATTTAATTTGAGATGAGTGGGAAGGTGAGTGCGAGACTCACAAGGAGTCCGTTGTGGCATATGTCCTAAACCTCAGGACAAGGCTCAGGGAACTCATGGGCTTGGTCCAGGAGAACCTGGCAGAAGCCCAACAATAGAAAAAGGTGTGGTACGATAGGAATGCGCGAGCTAGAGAGTATGCTGTGTGGCAGCAGGTGATGGTTCTCATTCCTGTCAGACACAAGCTGCAAGCAGCTTGGGAGGGACCCTACAAGGTAGTAAGGAAGGTAAGTGATGTTAACTACATGGTGGAACTGCTGGGCAGACGGTCCGGGCACAAATTGTACCATGTTAACATGATCAAACCTTACCATGATAGGGAAGCCCTTATGCTGAGCATTTGCAGTGGATTGCAGGAGGAATCTGAGGGATATCTTGTGACTGATCTCCTCAGTAAGACTCAGGCTGACACCCCAGTGGAAGGGGTAGCAATATCCCAGCAGCTATCTCGTACCCAGGTCCAAGAAATCCGAGCAGTGTTTCAGGAATTTGGGAACATGTTCACTGGGAAACCAGTGTGCACTCACTTGGTGCAGCACCAGGTGGTTACAGGACCCCAAAGGCCTATTAGGCAGGCCCCTTATAGGGTGCCTGAGAGAGTCAGACAGACTCTGAGAGAAGAGGTACAGGAAGTACAGGAGATGTTGGAACTAGAGGTGATTTAAGAGTCCAACAGTCCCTGGGCCTCCCCAGTGGTGCTAGTGCCAAAGAAGGATGGCAGCACCAGGTTCTGTGTAGACTACAGGAAATTAAATAGTCACACAGAGTCGGATGTTTACCCCATGCCTAGTATAGATGAGGCCCTAGATCAGCTGGGTGGGGCTAAGTATCTTACAACCACTGATCTTACCCAAGGGTTACTGGCAATTGCCCTTGATTCCCAGTGCTAGAGAGAAGTCAGCCTTTGTGACTCCTTTTGGCTTGTATGAGTTCACAAAGATGTCCTTTTGGATGAAGAATGCCCCAGTTACTTTCCAGAGGCTGATGGATAATATCCTAGCAGGAGCAGGAGGGTTTGCCCTTGCTTACCTAGATGATATTACCGTCTACAGCCATTCCTGGCCAAAGCACCTTCAGAATGTCAGGGAGGTGCTGAGCAGACTACAGAGGGCAGGGTTGACCATTAAGCAGAGCAAATGTCAGGTGGGTATGGCAGAGGTCTCCTACCTAGGATACAGAATGGGGGGTGGTAAGATAAGGCCAGAACCTGCCAAAGTAGAAGCCATTCAGGCATGGCCTGCACCTGTTACTAAAAAGCAGGTGAGGCATTTTTAGGGACAGCAGGATACTACAGAAAGTTTGTCCCCAGTTATACTACCACAGCTGCTCCCCTCACCGACCTGACAAGGAAGAACAGGCCAGATAAGGTAGTGTGGACCCCAGCATGGGAGCAGATGTTCCAAAAGCTTAAAGAAGCTTTGGGAGGACCCCTGTGTTAGCCAGTCCAGATTACAGCAAAGAATTTGCTGTGCAAGTGGATGCTTCGAACCTTGGGGTGGGGGCTGTACTTAGCTAGATTTCTTCAGAGAGGGAAGAGCACCCAGTGGTTTATCTCAGTCGTAGGCTCCAACCCAGGGAGGAATGCTATGCAGCTGTAGAAAAGGACTGTCTAGCCATAGTGTGGGCATTGCAGAAACTTCAACCTTATCTGTATTGAAGGAAATTCACTGTTATGACAGATCACAACCCCCTAATATGGTTAAACAGAGCCAGCCAGTAAAATGCCAAGTTGCTAAGATGGAGCTTGGGGTTGGAAGCATATGATATGTCAGTGGAGCACCACAGTGGGATTAGCAATGCCAATGCAGATGGGCTCTCAAGACAGGGAATGGGGTGAGGTACACTCAGATAGACAAAACCCTCTCAAGCGGCATTTATCAAGGGTCACTTGAAAAACTAGCTTGAGTTCTCGGGGGGGGGGGGGATGTGAAGACTGGTAGAGAAGGGTGAAGGCTGCCAGCCTAGTCAAATAAAATTTGACACATAATTCTGGCATTTGTAAATATAAATGTTAAATACAGGCTTGTGTCTTAAATGTAAAGAAATGCTGTTTCAACAATGTGGCAACATTGCCATCTGCTGTAAGGAAAACTAAGTCAAGCATTTTTTATTGGTCCTTTGAAATTAAAATTACTTTATGTCTGTTCCTTTGAAGTTAGAATTTGGAGTCGATGAGTCTGGAGTTAGCATCCTGCCTATTATTTTAAGGCTAAAGTTGATGACCAGAATTTACATGTGGAATGTCCTTTATTGCTTTAAGTGTAAAAGACTGTAAATGCAGTTTTGGTGTGGCCTGGGAACCAGGAAAGTGCAAACAAATGATGTAATGTTTTATCAGAACTGCAGTTTCAATTTAAATAGTGAGAACCAGAGATTATTAAGCATTTTTGTCTTGATATTCAACTCAGCACTGCCTTGCTGTATGTAACTAAATTACTGTAGAAGTATGTTTTCTTGTAGAAATAGCAAGGACTATAAAAATTAGACTAAGTGTTTAGCAAGGACTATAACAATTAGACTAAGTGCTTTTCTGTTATGTCAGAATTGTACTATGGAATTGTTTTAAGTTTCTGTGTGATCTCTGAACTCTTGAATAATACTGTGGTGTAGTAGTATTATTGTCTTGTGTTTTTAGTATTTATTATTAAATATTTCAAAACCTTTTACCTGTAGCTGGTTTGTGTAGAGATAAGTAAGCTCTACAGTACATTGCATATTTACAAAATTTATTGTACAAGGCCACTCTAATAAGCCTTGACTGATTAGTCACACTTACCAATTGGATAATAATATTGCACAGTAATAATTGGACACCCTTTAAAGGGCCTTTGGGTAGCTGATAATTATTAGCTGGTGGTGGCAGTAATTACTACCGTATATACTGGGTAAAGGGGCACAGCTGGAGAATCTGTGTCAGCCTTTCCCAGGAGTGTCTGTGAAGTTGTATAAATACTTATCTAAAAGTGTGTGTGTGTGTCAGCTACTTGGGCAGGGACACGAAGCACTGGTTGGACAGAGAGGGTACTGGAGGTTAGCTTGCCAGCTAGGCTGAGATATGGACCCTATAGCTGTACCAGTGGGGAGTCTTATTGGGGACCTGGGGAGCAATGGAGAAACCAGCCCCAGACTGACTGTGATCTTTGTGTGCACTTAAGGGAAATTGTACTTTACTGTGTGTATTTGTTATCCTTTTTCTCCTATACGAGACACACTCCCTGGTGTTACTGGTGAGGATTGAGGCTCCTTGATTGCTGGGCCAGGGAGCGGGCGTCACACTCGGTACCATCAGTGACGACCCCCTGATACCAGGACCTCTCGGATCCATAAACTCCAAAACGGGGGTCAGACTGGAGAAGGAGATATCGGGGCAAAAAAAAAGAAGCGCGCTCCCCCCTCCAGAGGGAGAGGGGGCTGGCAAGACTCCATCTGAATCTGGGTGCGAATGAACCTTTGCATCATTTTGTCCATGTCCGCCTCACTCAAACTCCTGGTGGAACGTGATGAGGCCACCGACGCCAACCGGGAGGGTCGATGTGCAGAGACCCTGGAAGACGTCTAGGCTCCTCCGGCTCTGGCAAGACTCTGGGCGAGCGGAGCCTAGGAGAAACTGGCCTGGCAACTATTTGTTGTTTTGGAGGAGGACCCACCGGATCCGTCCAGTCCGAAGATCTCTTCCTCCCTTTGTCTCTCTCTCTCTCTGTCTCTCTCTCTCTTTGTCTTTGCCCTTCTCTTTCCTAGACTCCCTATCCACAGGCCTAGGTACCGGAGGTTGAGTCCCAGCCTGGGAGGGAAGGGAAGAGACTCTGGCTGAAGAAGAAGAAGTGGTCACAGCCATGACCGCAAGGGAGACGGGCCGGAAGAATTCCCTTGAGGATCAGTTTTGCCCTGCGATCCTTCAGCACCCTGGGGTTGAACCCTGCACAAATAGGGCAGTCTGTGGAAAGTTGGGATGCCCTCAAACACACCACACACAGAGAGTGGCCATCAGCCGGGGACAATTTATGGCCACACTCTGTGCACTTCCTAAAGACCAGTTTAGACTGCTGATCTGCCAAAACAACAAAATTAAAGGCACGAAGCACAAGACCCTGACCTGCCCAACCACACCACTCACACACAACTAACTAGCAAGGAGGTGAAAGGGAGAGCAGGCCTACTCTAACTGTCTACAGAAAATTTTTTTTTTTTTTTTAAGACAAATACGACACAAAATGAAGTGGAGGCTAGGCAAAGGGAAAGGGAACCTGCCTGAACCAACAGCAACACAAACACCCACAACTATTTGAAAAAAGCACCTACCATGCCTGGAGCTCTGAGACCACACTGCTTGGCAAAGCTGAGGTAAACGAGATCTGAGGGAAGGAAGGAGATGGAAGGGTATTATGGGTAAGGGGAGGGGCTTGGAGCTCCAATGAGATGCTGGTGAAGCTGCCATCTCGGATCCGATCCGAGCAGATATCCCACAGGTTGGTGATCAAATTAAGTCAATTAATTCAGATCAATGGTTTTGTTTCCCTAACACACTGGTGACAGATGTGTAATGAGAGTGCTTGAAAGCATTAGTATGCATCAGACAGGGAACCTCTTTCAGGTTTCTCACTTGACAGATCTTCTATACGAGCAGCTGCTGCCCTCCCTTGATGGCATGCCTTTCCAGAAGGGAAATCCCCTTCAATCAGGAGCTGTATATACAATGAACAACCAGATGGCAGATTTGCACAGCTCGAAGAAAGAAGACAGATAATGTTTCTTTCTTCTCCAAGATGGACCACTCTTGGAGTTGATTATATTAAGCCTGGAGGTGATGGAGGTTCAGCCCCTTGCATGGGGACCTTTGTCCACCATGAAAAACTTACTTCATGGTTTTGGCCATCTTTTTTAGCCAACTGTGTTATGCAGCAGTCTGTTTTTTGACCAGCTATCATACAGCCTTCTGTACAATCTTAGGTTAGTGAAGGTGGGAAGCACTATCATGCTCAACTGGTTGACAACCAACATCAGGCATTAACTACTCTAGCTATAAGCATCTGGGACAATTTCTTACATAAAGTAAGAAATTCCCACAAAATTGATAGCTTCAAGATTACACTGAAAGCCTTCCTCAAGAAAAGGATGATACATGAATAATGCAATAGGTAAAACATCACTGGCTGCATGCATCATCAGCAGGTGTCTTTCATTATTTAAACCGTGTCTGCATTACCTCAGTCTAAAGTGTTGGCTCAACAACAAATATCTCTGTGCCAGACTCTTCTGTGATTGGCACAGACATGACCTAACTGGGTGCAAGACTAAGTAATCTGATCACATGGTTAAATAAGATGACTCCAGACACACCCTACTGTGACAGAAAGGAGAAGCCCGTTTGGCAGTTTTTCCATCTCTTTCAACTTACTGGTTTAAAAGCTCGCATTTGCGCTTGTTTCCCATCTTTCCTGTAACTAGTCTAGTCCAGATACAGATTTGCTATATCCAGGACAGTTTGTAAGCTTCTGAGCCCCCAAAGCCTTTCCGTGTTGGAGGGAAGCCTTCTAGCTTATCGGTAGGAGTGGTAAGCACTAGGTAGCCTACCTACCACAAGATTAATTTCTGGCCCAGAAATTGTAGTTTATTGGCCATTTGGGCAGTTTTTCCATCTCTTTCAACTTTCTGGTTTAAAAGCCTGTGTTTGCGCTTGTTTCCCACCTTTCCTGTAACTAGTCTAGTCCAAATACAGATTTGCTGTATCCAGCATTGCTTTAACCTTCTGAGCCCCCCCAAGCCTTTCTGTGTTGGAGGGAAGCCTTCTAGCTTATCAGTGGGAGTGGTAAACACTAGATAGCCTATCTACCACAAGATCCAGGTACAGATTCTTAGTTTTAGCACTTAAATTTGCTTATTTGTGCTCAGCACTTGTTTAAAACTTGTTAGCACTAAATAAGCTACAAATTACTACAGCACTCAGCCTTCCTCTTTACCTAGAGGAAAACGTTTTTTGTACTTACTTTCCTCACTTGCTTAGAGAAAAACAGCTCTTATACTCACTTTCCTCACTTGTCTAGAGGAAAATAGTTTTTTTTTAATTCAGGCATGTCCAAGGGTCAGCTCCCAGTGTTCTCTCCTGTCTATCTGATGAATCTGGGCATCTTGAGGCAATGTAGCAATTGCCTCATGTACACAGACAACCCTCTCCTCCTACCTCCCAACACCACAACCTGTGAGAGATGCACTTATCTAGCCAAACTGGAGGTAAAGCTCTCTCCAACCAAGACTGCACTTGACAGTCAAGAGGAGAAGGTAAACACCTGCACCACACCACACTCATCACATAGTCCCACTAAACCTACACCACCAAAATCCACACATAGAAATAAAAAACATTCACGGAGGCTATCAATAATAATCTGCTCAAGCAATAGAGACCTCCAGAGCAGAAACACAAGCAACCTCCACCCCCCAACAGAACCCAAATGACACATAGCCCACAGACTCAGTGTGCCAATAAACCACAGCCCATAAGGCAAACCAATGTACCCAACACACTAGTCATAGTTGACTCTATATTCAGGCACACTGATGTCCCACTCACCAGGCTAAACAAGGAGAAGGTTACTGTCAGCTGTCTGTCGGGTGCCAGCATCTGCCACATAATCCACGCACTCAGGTAACTCCACAACAAGTACAACTACGACTCTGTCATTGTCCAAGTTGGTGTGAATGACCTGAGACGTACCTCTCAGGAGTACATGAAAAGAGACATAGAAGAGCTCTCCGATCTTGTAGCCCAGGCTGGTATGACCCTAGCCCTGAGTAGCATCCTGCCATTGCCGAGAATGATACCGCAGTACAAGGACAAAATGACTGATTTCAGCAATTGGCTAAGCTTCAGGTGTCATTCTATGGGAATCCAGTATCTCTCTGCCTGGGATGACATTGTCGACAGACCACAATGCTTTGCCAGAGATGGCCTGCACCTGTCGCCCCTGGGATTCAAGATACTAGCTGAGGCTCTTGCCGCCACTATAGGGCCTTTTTTACTCAAGGTTCAAATGACAAATTCACCACTGTAATGGGAACAGGCAAGCAAAAACTGAGGGTAATGCTACTCAATGCTAGAAGTTTAAATCTCAAAATGCACTCACCCGTGGCACTCCTTAAAATGGAAAACATTGATATCTGTGCAGTGACTGAGACCTGGTTCAAGGCTCTAGAGAGCACCACTGGATTATCAGGCTATAACTCATACCACACTTTACGGACATCTAACCTGGACCAGAACGCCAAAGGTGGAGGTGTGTCCATATCCATTAAGGATATCCACACCTCCAGGCTAGTTGCGCAGCATAATGCATCCGAGGTTATCCAAGTGCAACTAACTCTGGGCAAAACTGCAATCCAAACTGTAGCTTGCTTCAGATCCCTCACCATGCCCCAGGATTCCCACTCCTCTTTTCTTGATATACTGGAAAATATTAGGGTTCAACCAAACACTCTAATAATTGGCAATTTCAACTACCCCACCATTAACTGGGAAAACTACTCATGTACCAACTCCTTCGCTCACCACTTTCTGGAATTCATAAATTCCAATGCCTTGGATCAATTTATCCACACCCCCACCAGCAGCAACAATATCCTAGCCATAGTCATTACCAACATGAGCAACCGGTGTTCCACACCTAAAATCAACTCCTTGTTGGTCAGATCCGACCATAAGCTAATCACCCTAGATATCCGCATTCCGCCCCCAGCCACCATTAAGGAAACCACAGTAAAAAATTTCCCCAAAGCCAACTTCATGCTTCTTAAGACAGAAGGGGCGAACTTCATGACACCCACGCAGATGGACAATACAGTTACGACTGCTGAATCCTGCACAAATGCATTCTATAAGTACTTACACGAGTGCATGGATCATACTATCCCAAACAGAACCAAGATGCTATCCTCCAAAAAAAGGAAATCAATCTGGTGGTCCCCTCCCATAAATAAACTCTACAACAGAAGGAAGAAACTGTTGCAAAAGACAGTAAAATCCCATGACTGGAGGAGCTGCCTGGTCAGGCTCAGTAAGAAGCTGAGATCCCTTATAAGATCCTCCAAAGCTAGCTACGAAAACAAAATCGCCACTGATTCTAAGGGCAATCAAAAAGCATTCTATAGCTATGTCAAGAATCTCAATGGCAATACCCTGATCTGCTCTGAGTTACAGCACAACGGCATGAAAATTACAGAACCAACTGATATTGCCAACATCCTGGCAGACAGGTTAAGTGCTAACTTTACCCCCCCCTCACCCCCTAAAGGGCCTATATCTATACAGGAAGAATGCAGAGTCCATGTAATCACATCTATGCAGGTAAAAGCTGCACTCTCTAAAACCAAAAACACAGTATCCATAGGACCTGACAACATTCCAGGCTGCATTTTACACGAACTTCAGAACGAACTGGCTCCCCACCTAAGCACCATGTTCAATCATAGTCTCACGTCAGGCTTTATGTCCAGTGAATGGTGCACAGCAACAGTTATCCCACTTCACAAAGGGGGAGCCACCACTGATCCTGGGAACTATCGCCCTATTACCCTGATGAGCCTGGTTTGCAAGGCCATGGAATGTATTATCATGGAACTCATAAACAAAGACATTGGTAACCTCCAAACTCTGGATCCCACCCAGTTCGGGTTTGTGAAAGGCAGATCATGCC
The DNA here is from genome assembly GCF_019279795.1 of Protopterus annectens. Lineage (NCBI taxonomy): Eukaryota > Metazoa > Chordata > Ceratodontiformes > Protopteridae > Protopterus > Protopterus annectens. The sequence goes on along the minus strand of NC_056741.1, from coordinate 1,348,365,199 downwards.
TTCTGAACCTGACAGACTTCTTTGAGGAAGTCACCAAAGCCGTAGACAAGGGTAAGGTGGTTCACACAGCCTATCTTGACCTCGCCACGGCTTTCAACACCATGCCCCATTCTGGAATTATAGCTAAACTCTCTAAACTATGTATAAAACCCTGCGTCACAAGATGGGTTGCCAACTGGCTCACTGACAGAACCCACACTGTAAAAGTTGCAGACTCCAAATCTGACTTCAAACCAGTGACAAGTGGAGTACCACAGGGTTCAGTCTTGGGACCTCTCCTATTTGGTATCTACTTCTCTGAAGTACAGGCTAA
>NC_056741.1:1348224886-1348359886 GCF_019279795.1 Protopterus annectens | reverse complement strand
TCGCGCCAACCAAAAACTCTCAGCTAAGACCTACCCACAATGCCCCTCTCATAGTCTCTTCAGATTGAGTTTGCCTGCCCTTATAGTATAGAAATAATAATAGTGATAGTAGGAGGCTCTGTCTGAGCAGATACCTTAACTAATAAGGAGATCCTAAAGTCCACCAGGAGTCCAGGCAGGGGGAAGGAGGGCGGGAAGTAATGAATCAATGAATGAAGATCTACAACACAGATGGAACATTATGGTAAGACATAACTTCTTTATCTGATGTTGTAAATCTTCATTCATTCCTTACTGATAGGACCAAGTCCCCAGCTACTTAAGTCCTGGTTGACCCTAAGGAAGGACATTCCTGAGCACCATACAGCCAAAAGATGCTCATCCCCTTGAGGCCAAATCCAATTTATAATGAGTGATAAAGGTATGAGGTCTTGCCCAAATGGCTGCTGTGCAGATATCATCCATAGAGGCTCTGGAATGAAAGGCCACTGAGGTAGCTATCGATCTAGTAGAGTGAGCCTTTATTTTGTAAGGCAAGACAACCTGTTTTGATGGTAGATGAAAGTAATGGTGTTTCTGAGCCAAGAAGATAAAGTCATTTTTAAACAGGTTTACCCATTCTGGGTCCTGCAAAGGCCACAAACAATTGATCCATTTTTCTGAAAGATTTAGTTCTGTCCAAGTAGAAATGAAGTTGCCAATGAACATCGAGGGTATGCAGAAGGTATTCCCCTCTATTTGAATGGTGGGAAAAGAAAACCGGTAGGTCAATAGATTGGTTAATGGAAAAAACAGAAATGACCTTGGGCAAAAAGGCGGGGTCAGTTCATAGAGAAACTCTTTCCCTATGAAACATCAAGTATGGTCTCTTGACACTCAAGGCCTGCAACTTAGATACTCTTCTCGCTGAGGTAAGGGCTACTAAAAGTAGAGTTTTCCAAAACAAAAATTTTATATCACAGGAAATTAGAAGGCTCGAAGGGAGGACTTGTGAAGCACCAAAGTCAAGTCCCATGGCTCTATAGGAGTCTTGAGAGGAGGTTTAATATGTAATACTCCTTTCATAAAGGTTTTGCACAGTCGGTGTGACATAACAGATGAATTGTCAATTCCATTGTGAAAATTTGCAATAGCTGCTAAATGCACTGTAATTATCGATGCTGAAGCTCCTGTGTGCAACAGGGTAGTGAGGTATTGTAGAATCTTCTGAATAGGCATGGAAAAGGGGTCTATGTTATGTTCTTTGGCCCATCTACAGAATCTAGTCCACTTACTGGAATAAATTTTTCTGGTGGAAGGCTTGTGCGAAGCCAGAATGATCTCGCGAACAGGGGATGAAATATCAGGTAACCTGGCAATCACTGGAAGTGGAGAAACCAAGCTGTGAGCTTGAGGCTGTGGAGATTGGGGTGAATCAATCCCTGAGGATGAGACAGCAGTCCTTGGGATTGCTCCAGGATCCATGGGCTGTGAATCAGGTGAGGCCATAGGAATAGGAACCAGACCTGATGGGGCCAATAAGGGGCGATGAGGATCACTTTGATTCTCAACCTTTGAGCTTTTTGTAGAAATTTCGGGATGAAGGGAAATGGGGGAAAGGTGTACAGTAGACCCAGGGGGCAATTGTGCGTTAGAGCATCCCTCGTGACTCCCCCTGAGGGGGGATCAGGGCAAAGTAGCTTCTGCATTTTTTGTTTAGGGGTGAAGCAAACAGGTCGCAGTAAGGCCTGCTCCCGCAGTGGAAGATTTGAGCCGCTATTATCGGATTGAGGGACCACTCGTGAGGCATCAAAATCTTCCTGCTCAAAATGTCTGCAATAAAATTGAAACTCCCGGGAATGTGCGTTGCTATGAGAAAGCGGTTGGAAGTCATTGCCCAATGCCAAATTCTCATGACTTCCCGACACAAGGGGCAAGACCTGGTTCCGCCTTGTTTGTTGATGTATCAGATGACTGACATGTTGTCTGATTGAATTGCAATGGTCCCGGAAGGAATGGGTGTGTGGAACACTTGCAATGCTACGAGAACTGCCCTCAATTCCAGGATATTCATGTGCAAATTGGCCTCCATAGGAGACCAAGTGCCTTGGAAATGCCCCCCACCCTAACAGGGAAGCATCCGTGGTCACCGTGGCCCTGGCCTGGGGGAGACAGAACAGTCAACACCAAAGATTTGTTTCTAGCTTCATCCACCATAGCATTTCTTTCCTGCAAAGGTTTGTAAGGCGTATCATGTGGTCGAGTGGGTGGGTTAAGATTGACCATTGTAATGAAAGGAACCACTGTAACAGTCTCATGTGCAACCTCTCCAGTGGTACTAAAGTAATGGTTGCTGCCATAGAGCCCAATAGTTGTAGTACAAGATGTGCTGGTGCAAATGTCTGCAGAAGGAGGACTTGAATCTGGTTTCTTATTTTTGAAAGCCTGTGAGGAGGAAGGGAAGCTTGACAGGACATTGTGTCGAAGATCGCTCCACTGAATTCCAGTGCTCTTGTTGGAGACAAGGCTAACAGCAAGGCCTTGAGTGTAAGACAGACTGAGAATGAGAAGGTTCCTGGCCGTGGCGATAAGGCGCCAATCGTTTAGATATGGAAACACCTAGAATCCTTGTAGTCAGAGATGAGCTACTATGACTGACATAGATTTGGTGAACACTCTGGAGGCTGTCGAGAGACCAAAGGGCAGTACCCTGAACTGGTAAGTGACTGGCTCCCAGCTGGAAGTGGAGAAATCTTCGGGAGAGTTTGTCCATCTTTATGCGGTAATATTTGTCCTGGAGGTCTATAGAGCACATCCAGTTGTCCTTCACCAGAAAGGAGAGAATAGACTGTATCGTGACCATCCAGAATTTTTGAGGTTTGATAAATTTGTTTAGCAAGCTGAAATCCAGGATTGGTCTTCAGTCCCCTGTCTTTTTTGGCACTAAAAAGAACTTCGAGTAAAACCCGGATCCTCTTTGGTCTGGTGGAACTGGTTGGATGACTCTTTTTCTTAGCAGCTTTTTGATTTCTAAGGCTGCAGCCTCCCTCTGACTGGGTGGAACATCAGGGATTCGTTTTACAACTTTGGGAGTAAGGTCAAATGGGATATGATAGCCTCTGGATATTATTCTCTGCACCCACACGTCTGCTGTTATGAGTTGCCAGGCCTGTAGGTGCAGAGAAAATCGACCCCCAACTGCTTCCAGAGGAAAGCAATTGGGCCGCTGTTCAGGAGCGCTGGAAGGGTCGGCCAGAGAAGGAATCCCTAGTGCCCTGATTGCGTGAAACCCCTCTGCCCCGAAAGGGACGTCTTCTGTATGAGTTGCCCCCTCTGCTCTGGGGGGGATTGCTCATTACAAGTGTCACGAAAAGATCCTTGGGACTTCTTGAACCACAATTTTCCTCCCCTCTGATTCCTGGAGTAGGATCTCTGGGGGTGGAAAAACATATGCCCACAGGAGACAAGGTCTTTCCATCCTTTGCACTATGTTATAGTGTGTCTCTTGCTTTGGGACCTAAAAGGGAAGATTCATCAACAAAGGAAGATTTGAAAGGGTCCAGAAAGTCACACAGATGCATCCAAGCATGCCGTCTCATGATGATGCCCGATGCGGCTGCTCGAGCTGCCCCCTCGGTAGTGTGAGAAATTAAGCACATTGAGGAGTTTGAGATGGATTCTAGGGTAGCTAGCTGAGAGGCAACAGTATCACACACTTCCTCAGGCAGTACCCCCCGCCAAAGAGGCAGACATTTCTGAGATTAGGTCTCTTTGGAGGTGAGTAAAGTGTGCCAGGTAATTCAGCAACCGAATGGTAAAGGTCGCTGAAGCGTAGCTTCGCTTCCCAGTCTGTCCATAGCCCAAGACTCCCTGTTTGGGGGATGAACAGTGGAACAATCTTCTGCCAGTTCCCTCTTGGTGGCCACCGCCATGACCATGGAATCAACTACCAGCTGTTTGGACCAGTTGGGTTGGTCTTCAGGAGTGGACAATATTTTATCTGGCCTCCGGGGGACAGGTTCTATGTTGTCTGGGGCCTTCCAGGCATGCTGCACAATAAGCCTAATGAGCTCATCCGCAGGTGGGGTCACCCAGGAAGTAGATGGTCGACCAAGGAAAGCCTGCAAGAACACTGATTCCTCCAAAGGGTTGGAGGGCTTCCAGTCTCCCCTCTGTTTGAGGATCTCGAGAATGTCTCCAAATGAGACATCTTCTGGGGGAGACCATGGGGACCCTTCTACCTCATCGTAATTGGTGTCTTCGGAGATGGATTCATCAGGAATCAAGATGCTTCCTCTTGCAAAGTTTCTTCTGTGGTGGCTCCCCAGTGGAGTCTTCTGAGGAGGACTACGGAGAAAGGGTTCCCTTCAAGGGAAGGTCTTGTGGCTCCTGTGCTCGAGATCCCAGAGTAGGAGGTTGGGACAGATGCATGCTAGAGGGGGGGTTCTGATTCCACTGCCAGTGGTGCCAACTGCGAGCCTGTTGAAGCAAGAACCCTCTCCCTCACCTGGAAAGCAGGCCCACCCAAGGAGGGATGGGAGCCTGGAACCGAGAAGGACGACCTCAGAACTGTGGTCACACCCCACCCCGAGGAGCCCACCTCCAGGTGAGGAGCTCCGAGGGGACCGGTAGCTGCCAGGAGAGCCATGGCCGTAGACGGCACCACAGAAATAAAATCGGTGCTGAACTAGGTGCCACGGTGCTGACAGCCCAATTACTGCCCTGAGGGTGCGCCAGTTCCAAAGGAGCCATGGCACGAAGAGTAATCGGTGCCAACAGGGACACCTCCGCTGTCGAAGCCGAGACAGAATGCACTGGGATGGACATCGGTACCGAAGCCTCCGAGACCTGGGAGGAGGACGGAGGAGGATAGACAGGTGAATACGACATGCGAGCTTCTGTTCCAAAAGGGAGGGAAGACCCAGTCAGTGTTGGTAATCCTCTAGCTGCCAAAAGCTGGTCCACAACTCTCACTACATCTTGTTCCGAAAGACTCCTGGTGGATCTGAATGAAGGAGCCGATGGGGATTCTGGTCTCTCAATAAATGGACTAAATTGTTGTCCCAGAAAGGGGTCATAAGAGGGAGAATACCTGGTTCTGGTAAGGTGCTCGATCTTCGGAACCAAAGGTGTCATTATCGGTGGAGCTGTGTAAGATACCAGCACCGTGACCGGGAATGGTGCCAATGCAGGTGCAGTGGTCAGAGCCTGTATCATAAACAAGGTCAGCACTGAGGGGGATGGTGCCGAAGCTGGTATAGTGGTAGGAGTCTGAGTCATAATCAAGGATGGCACCGAGGAAGAAGACAGGGACCCTGGTGCCGAGGCTGTCTGTGCCGATGGAGTGGCAGAAGCCCGGTGTTGACTCATTTCTGAGGAGGATGGGGATGTCGAACCGAGAGACTCCATTTCTCCTTATGCTTTTTCACATCCTTATGCTTAGGAGATGGTGAGACCTCCATCCCAGAAAGAGCCTCCATGAAGGGTGTTTTCAGCATACCCTTCAGAATAAGCTTGTTCTTGCATCCAGCCAACATATGGTTGCTGAAGCTAGAACAAATGTCACAAGAAACATTAATGTGGTCAAAGCCCAAACAATAAACACACAGGGCATGACCGTCAGAATTGGGCATCTTACGCCCGCACTTATCACACTGCTTGAACCCAAGCGCTTAGCCTTATCCGACATTATAACACACTAGTACTAACCAAACAAAAAAATATATATCTACCACACAAGAAGATATAAGGATAGTGAAAATCTCTCTTTTTTTACAGATAGCTAGGAAAGGAGTACCAGCAATGGTAGTAAGAAATATCAAAAAGGTAAGAGAAGGGCCTACTAAATAAGATAGGGAAGAGGGAGAAGAACCAACGATGGTACAAAATAATTACCAAGGTAGTGGGTAGGGTTTAGTCAGGAAATAAGGAATGTAGAAACAAGAAATAACCTTAGACAAAAAAAACTAGCTAATAAATCACTAAAACTAGAAATAACCACAAAAAAGCTACACTTAGCTTGAGAGAAGGTTGGTTTGGCACGTCTAACGAGGAACTCGGCAAAGGATATCTGAAGAGACTATGAGAGGGGCATTGTGGGTAGGTCTTAGCTGAGAGTTTTTGGCTGGCACGAGCCTGGAACCGGCCATGCCGGTTCCGAGGATGGAACCGAAGTCCTATCAGTAAGGAATGAATGGAAGATTTACAACATCAGATCTGATAATATGACCCAGGCACTGAGAATCTGAGAAACTTCCTGAAGTCTGTGTTTATGGGGACATGTTTATAAGAATCCTTTAGATCTAATATAGCCATAAAATTCAAAAGATGGAAGACAGGTTACAAACTCTGAAGAGTCAGCATGTTGAGTTGTGTTACTTTTAACAGACAGGTTGAGAAAGGAAAGCTCTGTAACTGGTCTCCGTGAAGGCCCTTTCTTTGGAATCAGAAATATTCTGGAGCAGATGTCTTTGCCTCTTTGATCAAATGCACTGATTCTATGACTTATAGTGTTCATAAGTATTGAAGAACCTGAGGAAAGACTGGTTCAGAGGGTGGCTACTCTTGCCTGCACAAGATTCTCAGAAGATTTGCAAGCATGTTCTGGAACTCACTGGCCTTTTTATTTTACCTTTTTAAAGCATCTTTATTAAAACATGACATTTCTTAAAACTTTACATAGGTACAGATAAAGTAAAAGAAAAGAGGAACCATAAAAACATTTTTTTTATTTTTATATACTATACATTTTAACATTTATTCATGCCATTACATAAATTGCTCAATTTTTACCATCCACAAAATTTCTCTCCTCCTCCTAAACAATATTTCTGCATGTACTGTTCCCACAAATTCCAATTATTTCTATGTAATCTGCTCCTTCCCTTTTCCAAAAAAAATACCACTTCCAGTACTTTTATTGCCTTTACAATATGCAATATTTCAGTTTCATAGGTTCATAGGTTCATAGGTTTATACTAGGCTATCTGCCCTAAGGCATTTATAAGCCTAGCCCAAATTTTTGTGGCTTACGCCACCCCTTATATGAAAAAATATTGTGCCCATTAGTTTGTTGTGCCTCTGTCCAGCAGTGACACAGAGATGATTCCCGGGGTAAACCTACGATCTCCCATCCACAGGTCTAGATTTCTCTTGAACAGAGTCAGCGAGGTGCTCTGCCTCACATGGACCGGGACTTTATTCCACAGCATAGGGAGTCTCTGAGTGATAAATCTATCCCTCCAGCACGTCCTATTTATATCCGTGCTAAGGTTTAAGTCGCTTGCTCTAGTGGTTTTGGTGGATTTGGATTTTTTGATGTGGAGCATGTCCATTAATTCGGGTTGGACATGGCCTTGTATGTCAGGCACATGTCACCTCTGAGCAGACGGTAGCGACTGAATAGAGCTGGAGTTTCTTCAATCTGGCAGCATATGACAGATTTTGGAGTCCCTTTATCCTTTTGGTGAGGAACTTTTGGGGTCTCTCCAATTGCTGCAGATGTCGGGTGAGATACATCCCGAATGGGGCATTGTACTCGATCATTGGTCTGATAAGTGAAGAGTACAGGGAACAATGACCTCACTAGATCTGGATGTGAATCCCTTCATGATCAGGTGGGCAATGTAGAAGGTCTTTCTAACCACTTTAGCAATGTGAGTGTCAAAAGAAAGGCCACTGTCAACCTGGGTCCCCAGGTCCCTGATAACCTCTTCTGTGCTTAGTGGATTGCCACCTATATGGTAGCTTGGGGTTACCTTGTTTTTCCCGAAGGGTATGACTATACATTTTTTGGCATTTAACTTCAGGCCATGGCTCTGGCACCAGCTATCTGTTTCCGTGAGTCCCTTCTGAAGGATATCCGTGTCCAATGCACTTTCCACTATGGCGCACAGTTTGCAGTCGTCTGCAAACTTTGTCAGCCAAAGTCCTCCCATGCTGGCCTGTACTTCTGAGAAGTAGATGCCAAACAATAGGGGGCCAAGGACCGAGCCCTGTGGGACACCACTTGTGACCGGCTTGGAGTCTGACACAGCGCCAGCAACTCTAACCCTGTGGGTTCTGTCCTTAAGCCAGTTTGCAACCCATCTTGTGACATATGGGTTTACATTTAAGCTGGTAAGTTTTTCTACAATACCCGAGTGGGGTATTGTGTCGAAAGCCTTTGCAAGGTCAAGGTAGGCTGTATGGACTGCCTTTCCCTCATCAATGGCCTTGGTGACTGTTTCGAAGAAGTCGACCAAGTTCAAAAGGCATGATCTTCCCTTGACAAAGCCAAACTGGGTCGGGTCCAATGTCTGCAAGTCCCCTATATCTTTGTTTATGAGCTCCATTATGATCCTCCCCATAGCTTTGCAGACTCGACTTGTTAAGCTTATGGGGCGGTAATTACCAGGGTCCATAGAGGCGCCGCCTTTGTGGAGTGGGACCACAGTTGCCGTACGCCACTCCTTGGGCACGTATCCTGTGGTAAGGCTGAAATTAAACAGCTGCCTTATGTGCGGGGTTAATTCCTCATTTAGCTCGTGTAGCACACAGCCGAGGACACCATCCGGTCCCATTGATGCTGTGTTTTTAGCTTTAGAGAGAGCAGCTTTCACCTGCGCATTTGAGATGTCCGGGAGGCTACACTCGGCTGGGATAGTTATCTCTCCTTTAGGGGAGAGGGGTGAAGTTTGCACTGAACCTGTCTGCCAGTATGTTGGCAATGTCTGTGGGTTCAGTGATTTTTGTATCATTTTGGACTAATTCTGAGCATATCTGGGAGTTTCCACCCAGGTTCCTAACATAGCTGAAAAAGGCCTTATGATTGTCCTTTGAATCCATGGCAATTTTTCTCTCAAAACTGGCCTTAGTTGATTTTATGAGTGCTCGTATTTTTTACTAATAATGATCAGGGGTGACTTCCCTTTTATGGATTTTGTTCTATCATGTAATAGCTTTCTCCTCTTATTGTAAAGTTTGTTAATGGCTGGGGTCCACCAGACTGGACGTTTGCCCTTTGTGGAAAGAGTCTTGGTTTTATTTGGGATTGCCTGATCCATGCAGTCCTGGAGGTGTTCATAGAAGGCATTTGTAAGGGCTTCCGCAGCTTGGGTTGTGGTTTCCTCTGGCTCAGGGGCCTTGAAGGATACTACACCAGTCTTGAGTAGTGTGAAGTTTGCTTTAGAGAAGTTCTTCACTATGGTCTTTTGTTTGGGGTGGGGGCGGGATGTGGATTTCCAGTGAGATTAGTTTATGATCAGATCTCACCAATGAGGGATATACTTCCGGTGTGGAGCATTTTGTCCCCATGTTTGTGACAATGAGATCTAGTATATTTTCTCCTCTCGTGGGAACAGTGACTAGCTGTTCCATGGCATTTGAATTTATGAACTCCAGGAACCGTTGGGCTAGAAAGTTAGGGCTTGAGTAATGTTCCCAGTCTATATTCGGGTAGTTGAAGTCACCCAATATGATGGTGTTTGGAGATACATTTATACCCTCCAGTGTCTTCAGGAAGGCTGTGTGGGGTTCCTGAGTTTGAGAGGGTGGCCTGTAGCATGCTACAATTTGTAGAGCAGTTTTGCCTATGGTTAGTTGCACCTGGATGGTTTCCGAGCTTGTGCGTTGCCACCAACCTGGAGGTGTGGGTATCCTTTATGAATATGGATACACCCCTCCTTTTGTGGTGTGGTCCGGGTTTTGGGGCGGGCATGATATGAGGTAAAACCTAATAGTGCCGGGGTGCTCTCAGGAGCCTTGAACCAGGTTTCAGTTACAGCACAGACATCGATGTTCTCCATACTGAGAAGGGCCTCGAGTGCGTGCATTTTGAGATTTAGACTTCTGGCATTGAGCAGCATTACCCTCAGTTTCTTCCCATTTTTGTTTTCTAGGGTGGTAGGTTTAGAATTTGAGCCTTGCCTAAAAAGGCACTATGGGGGTGGCAAGAGCCTTAGCCAATATCCGGAATCCCAGGGGTGACAAGTGCAAGCCGTCCCTTGCGAAGCAGCGTGGCTTGTCAAGCATGTCATCCCAGGCAGACAGACACTGGATCCCCTTTGAATGACACCAGACATTAAGCCAATTGTTAAAGCTGATCATCTTGCCTCTATATTGTGGCATCATTCTTGGTGAAGGAAGGATACTGCTCAGGGTTAGGGTCATACCTGCCTGGGCTACATAATCAGAGAGCTCCTCTATGTCTCTTTTCATGTAGTCCAGGGAGGTACGTCTCAGGTCGTTCACACCAGCATGGACAATGACTGTGTCATATTTGTACTTGCCATGGAGTGACCAGTGCTTGTGTTATGTGGCGGATTCTAGCGCCCGATAGGCAGCTTACTGTGACCCTCTCCTTGTTCAGCCTGGTGAGTGGGACGTCAGTGTGTCTGACTATGGAGTCACCTATGACAAGTATGTTTGGTGTTGTATTTGGCCTTAAGGGCTGTGACTGCTTTGCACACTGCTTTTGTGGTTTATGTGTTGCTTGTGGGGTGTCTTGAGGTAGCAGTTGTTTGGGTGTCTGCTTTGGAGGCCTCTGCTGTTTAGGTAAATTTTTACTCAGAGCCTCCGAGTATGTCTTTGTGTGTTTATGTGTTTGATTCAGTGGAGTGGTAGCATTATGTGAGGCTGGTTTTGTGGTGTGTGTAGTTGCTTTCTCCTCCTGTCTGGTCTTGCCAGTCCTGAGTTGAGAGAGCTCAGCCTCCAGTTTGGCTAAATAGCTGCATCTCGCAAGTATTTGTGTTATGTGGGAGGAGGAGAGGGTTGTCTGTGTACATGAGGCAGTTATAACATTGCCTCAAGATTCCAAGATTCACCAGCTAGAACGAAGAGGAGATTGACAACTGACCTTTGGACATGCTAGAATAATATTGGGAAATCCTTAATTGAAAACAAGGGCCAGTGGGGAGTGAGGGTGTAGTGCTTTTAATTTTTAGTGCTGACTTATATAATTGCTTTAGTGAGCAAGTGCCAGGTAACTTGAGTGCAATGTGTTACAAGTAACTAAATGCAAAACGACAAACAGTAACTTTCTTTCAAGTGAAACAAGGAAATAAGTACAGTAAGCAATGCAGATATCACTAGTGATCCACAGAAGCGCTGAGAAGTTGCGTATTAGGTGGAATTAGCTTCCAGGGAAATAACAAGCAAACAAACAACAAGCATATAAACAAAGCTAGATTCAGCAGGCCTGGATCTAGTCTATGCTAGAGCAAACAAGGTGAACCAATTTCAGTAAGATACAGTTCAAATATTCAGGCACTATAAACCTTTAACCAGAAATTCCCAGCTCAGAAGGGCAGAGTCCAGCCTCTTCTCCCACAAGAGTGCAGACCACGAACCTTCTTAATGTAAAATAACTGGCCTGAAGCCCAAGTGCCTAAAAGAGAACTAATACACTTAGACACTGGGCTCTCAATCAGCAGTTCCCAACTTAGAAGGATGAAAGCTACCTGTCCTGCCACCACAGTGCTTGCCACAAACCTTCCTAATGTAAAACAACTGGTCTGAAGCCCAAGTGCTTAATCCAAAAGACTTGAATGATAGCTACACTTTAATCAAGTTACAACCAAGCAGTAATAAATACCACTGAATACTTTAGAGAATGTCTGGATTAGTGCTCAAGTTACACAAACAAAGCTAGATCCAGCAGGCCCGAATCCAGTCTATGCCACAGCAAACAAGGCGCACCAACTTCAGTAAGAAACAGTTCAGATATGCATGCACTATAAGCCTTTAACCAGAAATTCACAGCTCAGAAGGGCAGAGTCCAGCCTCTCCTCCCACAAGAGTGCAGACCACGAACCCTCTTAATGTAAAATAACTGGCTTGAAAACCCAAGTGCTTAAACCAGAATTAATACACTTTTAGAATAACAGACACTGAGCCCTCAATCAGCAGTTCTCAACCTAGAAGGATGTAAGCTACCTGTTCTGCCACAACAGTGCAGACCACAAACCCTCCCAGTGCAAAACAACTAACTGGTCCGAAGCCCAAGTGTTTAAACCAAAAGGCTTAGAATGAGTTACACCAAGCAGTAATAAATACAATTGAGTATTTTAAGATGATGCAAAAGTAAAAAGAAGTAGGTAAAAACACAAGTACAGTAAACGCAGATAGTTTTGATTTTGATTTCCATTTTCTAGTAGTTGCTTTTTTGCAGCCAATAGCGTAAAAGCTAGAGAGGTCTTACTGTGTATGGGGAATTCTTCAGATAATACATCCCAACTTAAAGTAACCACTTCCTTGGTTACGAGCATTTTCTACACCAACATTTCTGTAAGGAATTTTTTAAATTTTTCAACTGGCTACATTCCTAATTATCTCTGTTTTACCATAAGACCTCTGGCATTTGTTGTCTCCCTGTAGAAAAACTTTCTGAAGTATACTTGGGGTACAAAATTACACTGGCAAACACTTCCAAGAAAAAAATCTCCCTCCCATTGTTCCTTATTATACTGATTTTCCATTGTTTCTCCTTTTCTAACCTCTTCAATTGATTCTTATAGTTATCAAGCAATATTTGATATGCCTTAGCTGGTCTTTCATCTAACAATCTCCTGTCCTTTCTCCTTAGCTATATTGTATATATATATATATATATATCCCTGGTAGGGAAAGTAGTTTCTAACCTGTGGTCCAAACCTCTGCCTAGCCTGACCCCCTTGATTACCTTTTCCTCTCTAGTTATTTGCTCCCAAGACACTGGTTCCTTTGCTAATTTTTCCAGTAAATTCCAGTCCCCTCCTGCCTACCTTCTATTGTGTGTCTGAGAAAGAATATTCAAATGATACCAATGCAAACTTGTCTGATGCATCAAGAAAATCCTTAGTAAAACAGGAAGGAAAAAGGTATTTCAATTAAATGTGTACAGACTTCATTTGCTTGACTTGACAATTATATCACTCTACAAAATCATCCTAGGAAATATGCCTTTTATATGTGGCTAAATCTAAAGCTATTCTCTGCAATTTACTTTCTTTCACAAGATGCATACTAGACTGAACTAAATTTCTTTAGCAAGAACATTACAACAGTGTACTAAACTGCACAGATAGCATGAACTTCTCAGTCTGGCTACCAACAGCAGATCACTACTTGGTCTAGTTTTTTTCATTTTCCATGCAAGTAGTTTTCATCCTTCCAGATGTTATTTTTGATGTTGTTACTGGCACTTCATTTCAAGGTATACTCATTTTTATTTTAAACATTTACTCTCTTCTTCCTGAAAGGCAGCATTTTTTTATTTACCCTCTTCTTCCTGTTGACCATAAACAGTGATATAATTTTAGCTGGGGAAACTGCCCACTGAAACCTACATAAAAATGATTCTTCCTCCTCAGGAGGGCACTGATATGTATCACAGTGTCAAATGCTTAAATGCCCATTGGGGTTATAAATGAAATAAATACACCTGACTCCTCTCCCTTCACCTTCTCTTCACAGAAAGTTAGATAAAATACCCACAATGCTTATGCTTTTCCTGGCTTAATATCCCCAGTTAAAACAGTAATACATACCTATGCTCTTTTTCTGACCTTACTGCAGTTCCTTCTAGCCAACAGATTAGTTTGAAGACTGCAAAGCGTTAAGTATGAGATGGAAACTTTATGCATCTTTAACGAACATCATTACTTTCCTGAAACATGTAGGGAGTTACATATTACTTTTTGAAACAACAAGGCAACTACGTAATCATTTATTGGTAGATGTATTTTACGTATCATGCATGTCACTGCATCAGGTATTCAGCCATGCAGAGCCACATAGACATTTACTGTTCCTATAGACAGGCTCTGGCTTTTGCACAGTATGCACAATACCAGTTACTGTAAGGATAACTGACTCAGTACTAATGCAATTCCATAAAGATCCTTTCAAAAGACGTTGTTTATCAAGTAGAATCAATGCAGCTTTAATACTGTTGATTGTAAAAAAAAAGGGGGGGGGGGGATAATGCAGTATGTCACCTCCAGTGGAGTACTGCAACATGCTCCCCTCCCTAACTGACCCAGTACTAATGCAATCCTATAATGATCCTTTTAATTTTTTTTGTTTAGCAAGTGGGATCAATATGGCTTTAATACTGTTGACAGTTTATATAAAAAAGGAACATGCAGTAATTAACACCCTGTATAGTATTGCAACGTGCCTACCCCCCCAACACATATAAACACACTTCCTTAATATCAGTTTTTTGCTTTGTTTTTCCTCAGACATAAAAATGTTATGATTCAACTCAGAGCCCCTAAGATCGAAGAGCTTTTTTTCTATTGCAGCCATAATGCCACTAAGGCCGTAATACATGCTGCTTCCTCAGATTTCAAAATTTTGTATAAAACAGAGCTGCATATAGTGTTCTCTGATAGACCATCAAGATATGTCTCCTAATCCTAGTAGCTTGCTACATAAAAGGCATCACATAAGTTTACTTAATGAAAACAGTACTGGTTGAAACTTTTTATTATTATTATTACTACTACTATTATTATTTTTCAGAGCCTCACAGTCTGAAGCACTATTTTAATCTGCGTACATTAAATATATTTACAAGTAAAAATGGCAGCACTCAAGAATGGACCAGAAGCCTGAGGACATGGTTCTATTCGTTCCATGGGCAAACAGATTTGACTAGTAGGCTAGGCGTGGCTTGACTGGTTGGAGGAAAAGTAGTAAAGCAGCCAAAAACTGCTTTTTTAATGTGGAACAAAAGGGGAGTGAGAGATTAAATGCACTGCCCCAATTTCCCAATAATATACCTGCCAAGTGAGGAAGGTACATAAACTGAAGGTAACAACTCATTATATGTGAGAATGTGGGGACTAAGGGCTAGCTGTACTAAAAAGAAGTTATGTCTTACCATAACGTTCCATCTGTATTGTTGATCCTCATTCAGTCATTACATGTTGGTATCGGCTCCAACCTCGGAACCGAGCCGGCCATCTTCCAAGCTCGCGTCAGCTACAAACTCTCAAGCTAAAACTCTTACCCAGAATTCCCCTCTCCCTATTACCTCAGATTGAGTTTGCAAGTCAAAAGAAGGTAGAGGCTACCTCTAGTTAAATGACCAAGAACCGGATGGTGAGATCCACTAGAAGCCACAGGAGGGGGAAGGAGGGAGGGTCGTAATGACTGAACGAGGATCAACAATACAGATGGAACGTTATGGTAAGACATAACTTCTTTATCTGATATTGTTAATCCTCGTTCATCCCTTACATGTGGGACAGAGTCCCCAGCTACCTTTATTCCTGGGAGGCTCTCATGAAAGGACATTCCTGAGCACCACAGAACCAAAAGGTGCTCTTCCCCTGGAGGCCAAATCCAATTTGTAATGATTGATGAAGGTATGAGGAGTAGCCCAAGTTGCAGCTGCACAAATGTCATGTAAAGAAGCTCTGGCATGGAAGGCAGCAGAAGTTGCCACCGACCTTGTAGAATGAGCCTTTATGGTAGTAGGTAATGGAATATTACCTTGTCTATAAATGAAGATCACACAGTCTTTCATCCATTTAGCCAATGTGACCTTAGCAACAGCACATCCTAATCTAGGTCCAGAATAGGCCAAAAATAACTGGTCTGATTTACGAGAGGCCTTAATCCTGTTCAAGTAGAAGCAAAGTTGCCTGTGAATATCTAGGGTATGTAGGCAATACTCTCCTTTGTTTGAATGATTGGGGAAGAAAACTGGCAATTCAACGGTTTGATTAATGGACATTTCAGAGATCACTTTTGGCAGAAAGGAAGGATTAGTTCTCAATGACACTCTGTCTCTATAAAAAATTAAATATGGACTCTTGATACATAAGGCTTGACACTCAGAGATACGTCTGGCAGAAGTAATGGCAACCAAAAACAAGGTTTTCCATGACAAATATTTGAGGTTGCAAGAAGAAGCTGGTTTGAAAGGTGGCATTGTCAAAGCTTGTAGGACTAGTAACAGGTCCCATGGTTGAGTAGGTTCTCTAAAAGGGGGTTTTAGATGATTCACGCCTTTTAAGAAAGTCTTGCATAATTTGTGTGACATAAGAGTGGAGTCTTGGACACTATCATGGAAATTAGATATTGCAGCCAAATGAACTCTAATGGTAGAGGCAGATAGACCGGATTGAAACAGGGAAGCTAGATACTCCAGTACTATCGACACTGGTGCTGAAAAAGGATCTACCTGTTTTTCTTTCAGCCAAAAAGTAAATCTTTTCCACTTGCTGAGATATGTAATTCTGGTGGAAGACTTATGAGATGCAATAAGAATGTCACGTACGGGCAAAGAAAGATCATTCTGCCTGGCAATCAAGGGAATTGGAGGAGCCAAGCTGTGAGCTTCAGGCTGTTCAAGTTGGGGTGAATCAGATTCTGTGGATGGGAAATCAACCCCGGGGTTGGATGGAGAACCCACGGTTGATCTAGCAGGTGAGGCCAAAAGAAGGGGAACCAAATCTGACGAGGCCAATATGGTGCTATGAGGATTACTTTGCTCTTAAACCTGCGGGCTTTCTTCAGAAACTGGGGCATGAGGGGGAGAGGTGGAAATGCATAAAGTAGGCCCGAGGGCCAATCGTGGACTACAGTGTCCCTGAGTGACTGTCCCGGAGGGGGAATCAGGGCAAAATAGTTTCTGCACTTGTAGTTGGTCGGGACGCAAAGAGATCGCAGCAAGGAAGACCCCAGCAGTTGAAAATCTCTGCCGCTATCAAGGGATTCAGGGACCACTCGTGAGGTTGTAGTATACACCTGCTGAGTCTGTCTGCTATCATGTTGGAACTCCCGGGAATGTGCGTTGCTAGAAGAAAACGGTTGGTAGCCATCACCCAATTCCATATCCTCATGGCCTCTCGACAGAGTGGGTAAGATTTGGTTCCGCCCTGTTTGTTGATGTACCAGACAACTGCCATGTTGTCTGATTGTATCGCAATAGTCCCAGATGGCAGCAGGGGATGGAATGCTTGCAACGCCAGAAGCACCGCCCTCAGCTCTAGAACATTTATATGCAGATGGGCCTCCATTTCGGACCAAGTACCTTGGACTGTCTATCCCTGACATAGCCCCCCCCCCCACCCCATCAGGGAGGTGTCCGTGGTCACTGTAGCCTTGGGCTGTTGGGGGGAGAAGGGGCAAGACCATTGAGACGGGTTGTGGGCCATCCACCAACTTAAATCCTGTTTGCACCTGTGAGTTACCTGAATCTTGGCTGAAAGTGGGTACTGAAAGGGATACCATTGGGTGAGCAGTAGCAGCAGAAGCCTCACGTGAAACCTGGCCAGGGGGGCAATGGTGATGGAGACTGCCATGGAACCCAACAGAACAGAATGAGCTGTGGATTTCTCCCTTGAAAGGATTGGGATCAGTTGTTGCTTTATCCTTAGAACTCTGTGCTCTGGAATGGATGCTCTGCAATTCTTTGTATTCAAGATGACCCCTATGAATTCTGTGGACTGAGATGGGGTGAGATTGGATTTTTGCCAGTTTATGGTTATGCCTAGCCTTTCTGCAGAGAGGAGAGAGTATGCCAGGGCTTCTTCCAATAGATGTCTGGTGGGGAGATGAGCCAGTCGTCTAGGTATGGAAACACCTGGAATCCTTATAGTTGCAAGTGAGCTGTGACGACTGTCATGCACTTTGTGAACACTCTGGGGGCTGTAGAGAGTCCAAAGGGCAGTATTCTGAACTGGTAGTGACTGGCTCCCGCACAGAAATGAAGGAATCTTCTTGATGGCCTGTCCACTTTTATGTGGTAGTACGCATCTTGAAGATCTATCGAGCACATCCAATCGTCTTTTTTCAAAAGCGGAAGGATAGACTGTATTGTGACCATCCAGAATTTTTGTACTCTTACAAACTTGTTCAATACACTGAGATCCAAAATTGGTCTCCAGTCCCCGGTTTTCTTTGGCACCAAAAATAGTCTTGAGTAGAATCCGGATCCTATCTGGTCTGGAGGGACTATTTGGATGACTCTTTTTCTTAGCAGCTGTGATATCTCTAATGCTGCTTCTTCCCTTTGACTGGGTGGAACGTCAGGTAAGTTTGTTGGGGGAACGGGACAAAGATTGAAGGGAATATGATAACCTCTGGTTATTATCCTTTGTACCCAAGAATCGGTGGTGATTGTTAGCCAGGCAGAAGGGTACACAGAGAAACGAACCCCAACCACTTCCAGAGGAAAGCAGCTGGGCCGCTCTTCAGGAGCACTGGTAGGATTGGCCAGGGAAAGAGTCCCTGGAACTCTGGTTACGCGGACCCCCTCTGCCCCGAAAAGGGCGTCTTCCCTGTGAGTTTCCCCCTTTGCCTCTAGGGGAGAACTCGGCCTGTGTGTCACGGAAAGGACCCTGAGACTTTCTGTACCATATCTTCCCACTCTTCTGGTTTCTGGAGAAAGCCCGTTGAGGGGAAGAATAACGGACACCCACAGCAGAAAGGGTTTTACCATCCTGTTAACATCTGGCCAGTGTGCTTTTAACCTTGGGTCCAAACAATGAAGAGGCTTCGATGGGAGCGCTGAGAAAGGAAGCCTTGAAGGGTTCTGTGAAATTACACAAGCGCATCCAGGTGTGTCGTCTCAGAACAATGCCTGAACTCGCCGCTCCTAGCTGCTCCTTTAGGGGGGAGTTAGATATCAATTCAATGGTGGCTAGCTGAGAGGCCACTTTGTCAAGGAACTCATCCGATACAGCACCAGCCAAAGTTTCAGAGAGCTCAGAAATTAAATCTTTTTGAAGCCTGGTAAAGTGTGCCATATAGTTCAGGGACCTGATTGCAAAGGTCGCTGATGCAAAAGTACGCTTCCCTATTCTGTCCAGAGCCCAGGACTCTTTGTTGGGTGGATGGACAGTCTGGCTTTCTTCTTCCACCAGGTCCTTTTTAGTTGCAGCCACCACCACCAAAGCATCTACAGGAAGACCTTTGGACCAATGGGTGTCAGTAGCAGGAGGGGACAAAATTTTATCTGGCCTCCGGGGAATGGCCTCAACGGTGTCAGGAGCCTTCCACGCACACTGCACGATGAGCCGGACCAGTTGATCGGCAGGTGGAGTAACCCAGGAAGTAGTGGGTCGGGCGCGAAAGGCCTGCAGGAAAACAGACACTTCAGAGGTCGGGTTCGAGGGCTGCCAGTCACCTCTCTGTTTAAGTATTTCGAGAATATCACCAAAGGATACCTCAGAGGGTGAGCGAGGGGACCCTTCCCCATCATCAAAATCTGTGTCTTCAGTAAGGGATTCCTCTGTGGAGTCCATGTGCTTCCTCTTGCATGAGCTCTTTTGATGAGCTTCCTCAGAGGGAGAAGCTGGGGAAGACAGCACAAAAGGGGTCTCCTGTGGGAGTATATCCTGAGGCCCTTGTGCCAGGCGTCCGCTAGGAGTGACTTGTGTACATTGCGATCCAGAGGAGGGCGGGGAGAATGACAGCACAGGATCGCCAACTGACGCAAGAGCTTTCTCCATTAGCTGGAAGGCTGGTCCACCTGAAGAGGGGTGAGTGCCCAGGACAGGGGTCACCCCTCTCCTAAGTGGCTCAGCCTGCCGACTCGGAGTCCCTGGATGGCTGTGAAACACCAAATTACGTACACCACAGCTGACATCCCGGGTCGTAGCGAAACTCTCCTGCCACAAAGGCAACTGTGGCTCCTTAGTGAGGTCCATAAAGAGAACCATAGAGGGGGAAGACTGTGCTATACCAAGGGGCTTCAAAGGCAATGAAGGAGGAGAATAAGTAGGGGTTTTTGGTAAAGGGTGATCACCTCTTGAGGAAGGATAGGTCCTGGGGGGGTGGAATACCTCTGGCCAAAATCACTTGATCCACAAGACGTCGTGTTCAGAGAGGCTTCTAGTGGATTTCACCGACACGGCTGAGGGGGAGTCAGGTCTATCCAAAGACGGGGCAAGCTTGATGCCCACCTCAGAGGTCTGCACTGAAAACAACGGGGCTGTAAAGGACTGAACTACAGGTGTCTGCACCGAGGAAATCATCGCCGCTGAAGTCATGGTCTGCACCGACGATAAGGTTAGTACCAAAGTGGTTGTCGGCGCTAAGGCTGGAATCAAAAATCGGTGCCGATAACTGAATGGTCGGTGCTGAGATGGTAGTCATTGTCAGGTAAGTTGTCGGAGCCGAACAGGCAATGTACATCGAAAAATACATTGACGTCATGACAGTCTGCATCGACTGGGCAGTCGGTGCTGGTAAAGAGGTCTGAACCGAGGAGCCCCTCGGTACCAATACGGGAAAGGGCACGCTAGTCAGTGCCGAAGTCACAGATGGCTCCAATGGCCTCGGTACCAAAGGTCTAGGTACCAAAAGTGCTGGAGCCGAAGAAGTCAAATCCAAACTGGAAAGCTTAGCTTTCTTGGCTCTCAGTTCCTGGGGGTCCCCAGCCGGGGACGAAGGAAGAGACTTGGCCTATATAAGTTCATCACTCTTTTTCTTATGGGATCTTGGAGGGGTTGAAGCCTCCGACCCAGAAATAGCCTCTGAAAAAGGAGATTTAAGTAGCCCCTTCAATATTAATTTATTTTTTCTCTCAATCAACGTCCTGTTAGAGAAATTCTTACAAATCCAGCAGGGTGGGTCAACTGTTAAATGAGGCACACCCAAGCAATAGACACACAGGGAGTGTACATCTGAAGTAGGTAATTTATGGCCACAATCTAAACATCTTTTAAATCCTGGACTACCTTTTTTATCTACCATGCTAGAAAGAAAGAAGGAAACCCAGAAAAAATACCAGCAATGGTACAAGAATTACCCGAAGGTAAGAAGGAAAGGGGGTTTACCAACGATGATAAAAAAATAAATTACCTTATGGTAAAGAGGAGGAAAGGATTCAAGAAAGGATAGTCGCTAAACGCAATAAGGTAAGAGAAAACTATCTAATAACTTTTCTGTGAGAAAAGGCTGTTTTATAATTTAGTATGAAGAAAAATATTGTACTTAGCTCAAGAGAAGTAGCTTGACATGACCGAATGGCGACGCGGCAAACGAAATCTGAGGTAACAGGGAGAGGGGAATTCTGGGTAAGAGTTTTAGCTCGAGAATTTGTAGCTGATGCGAGCTTGGAAGATGGCCGGCTCAGTTCCGAGGTCGGAACTGATACCCACATGTAAAGAATGAACGAGGATTAACAATATCAGATCAAAGCTTATGAGAAGTCCTGTGGCATGGTTTGGAGCCTGTATTATTCCTATGGCAAGGCAAAAATATGACTTTTAAACACCAAAACTGACTGGCTGCATTAAAATCACTGTCAAATAAATGTCATTACATTCCACAATGGTTGCAACAGCAAAAGGGGTAATGCAGTCTCCTGAAAACCACAGCATTATTACCCATAAATCTAGTTTTTACATCAAATTCACTTTACAGGCCTTTCATGCTCCACTAAAATTATTATACTGAGAACCTTATGACATAGTTTAGTTTAGTTCTGTCAAGACAGTACTCGAGTTGAGTGTGGGCATCTAAGGTATGGTGTATACTTTCTCCCTCATTTTTAAGTTCAGGAAAGAAAACATGGAGATGGATAGTTTTGCTTAAAGTAAACTCGAATACCACTTTAGGCATAAAAGAAGGATTACTTCAACAAAACCCTGTCTCTTTGGAAAATGAGACAAAGTTGATTCACAGTAAGAGATTGCAACTCAGATACTCTTCCTGGAGACGTCAGAGCACTCAGTAAAACTATTTTCCATGTTAATAACCTCAGGTTAGCCAGGTTAGCCAGGTTAGCTTGCTCAGATAGGGTAAGTGGTAGCTTTTCTTACACAAAATTAAAGATTCCAAGGGGGGGAGTGGGGGCACTGGTTTTCTTGGAGACCTCTTATCCAAAATCTGTTTCAAAACATTTTGACATGAGAATGCAGTGAAAAAGGAGGATTCATGGGCAGGCATGCTGAAATGGCCAATAAATGAAGTTTGACAGACGAGTAAGAAAGACCATAGAATAGTTGTTGTGTCTTTCGGCTTTTCCTGGTTAGGGGTCATCACAGCGGAACTCCGGTCCGCTAATGACTGGCAGTAGATTTTTACGTGCCAAGTTGCCAGCGCTGACGCACAACCTTCAATGAAGGTATGCCCATTCACGCATGTCTCCAGAGAGAAGACGCTCTAGCTGAGAATCGAACGGGACAACGTCTTACTGTGAGGCGACAGCGCTACCGCAGCACCAAGACCATAGAATAGTAATTTGCACAAACTTTGGAAAACCAGAAAACAATTAGGCCTGAATGTTCGTAGGTTATGCCGTTGGCACCAAATAGGAAACCTTTTCCATTTAGTAATATACAGTTTTCTAGTATCATGCTTTCTTCCCTATTAGTACCTGCTGCATGTCCTCAGTAAACAGACGCCTAAAAGGGAATTAAGATCCTATCATCCAGGCAGCCAAATGAAGTTTATTGGGGTCAGGGTGTATCAAACACTCCTGTTCTTGTGTGAGAAGATCCAGTCTGTGAGGAATCTTGTCACAACTGCCCCTGGCCATTTCCAAAAGGAAGAACAACAGATGCCAGGGCCTGAAGGGAGTCACCACAATGATCTTGGGTGATTATTCTGAATCTTCAGAAGTATCCTTGATATAAGTACAAGGATGGAAAACCATACAGGAACATTCCTGTCCAAAGAAAATAAAAAGCACCTGTCTCCCAGACCTTCTTGCATAGAGTCCTGGAACAGAATCTTCCCAGCTGAATGTTCAGAGAGGAGGCAAATAAGTCTACTTGAGGAACTCTCCAGAGATGGATCAAATATTGGAAGACTACCTGATCTAGTTTCCATTCATGAGGATATGCCCTTGTCCTGTTCAACTTGTCTGCCATATAATTTTACTCTGAAGGAATGTAGCATACCTACAGAGTGGGATTGTGATGTGAAGTTATATCCCAAATTCCCAAGCTAACATAGCTAGTCTCCAAAGGGGGTGTAACCTGGTTCCCCGTTGCTTGTTGATGTATCACATGACTGTGGTATTGTCTGTAACAACTTCAAGAGATCCTGGGGACAAAAGATGATTCAAAGAGTTAAGTGCCTTGATCAGGGCAAGCATCTCTTTTATATTTATGTGCTTATGTCTGTCCTTTTATCCCTCCTAAAACTGCCCCCCAAGCAAAATACAAGGCAACTGTGATGAGTGAATGCTTTGGAATAGAGAATAAGAAGGGCAGACACGGATTTAAGGATATTTGCTGTCTCCACCAAGTGATTTCTCTTCTGACAAACCCCAGCATTGGAACTTAAAAAGACAAAGGATGTTGATGCTGGGACCAAAGAGATTGATGCTGGGACCAAATATCATTGCATCTTTCTCATGTGGAGTCTTGCCAGGAGTATCACGAGCATCATAGATGCCATGAGACCCAAAATCCTTAGGTATTCCCTCACAGTGTTCAAAGTATGTATGGAAAACCTTGGAAATAGATCTAGATATAGAGTGCTTTTTCCTTTGAAGAAAAACTGTTTGAACTGAAGTGTCTAGCTGACACCCGAGGAACAATCCTGTGTGAAGGTGTCAAAAAAGACTTTTGAATGCTGTCTTGGAATCCCAGCTTGTGTAAGAGATCTCTCAACCACGTCAGAAATTCACGACACTTTGAAAAAGAACAAGCAATGATAAGCAAGTCGTCTATCTACAGAAAAGTGTGGATACCATATAACCTGCAATGAGATATAACTAGAGCTATAGTACACAGAATAAACTGGGTAAAACCACCTAAACGAAACTTATAACCGAAAAAAAAACCAGTAGTGGGCAGATAGTGTGCTACACACAGATGGAGGTCTAAGCTAGAAACATGACAAAAATACTTTATTTGTAAAAACATACCAGATTTAGTACTTTCGTCCCATTTTAATCAGCACTTCATCTGTGTGTAGCAAGCTATCTCCCATCACCTTTTTTGTTGGTTGTAACTCAAGCTATACATTTTGTAAACACTCTTGGTGCAGTGGATAGTTCAAAGGGTAAGAAAGAGAACTGATAATGTGATCCAGACAAACAAAACCTTAAGAAACATCTGAAGTCTGGATCAACAAGGATGAGATAAGCATCTTTTAAAGTTGGTGTTACTAGGAAACCTGAATGAGGAAGAATAGGTAAAGAGTTGTAAAGTGACATAATTTTTAATTAAAAATATCACAAACAGGTTTAGGAATGAAAGATCCAGAATACTCCTCCCAGTATTTTCTTTCTTTGGCACTAAAAAAAAAACTTACCCACCTGGTCAAGAGAAAGTTGTTATATTTCCCAGAGACTTGTGATGAAGGACATGTGGAAAGAAAAGACTTTTGTCTGGCAGATGAGGAATTACCCCCTGGAAAGGAAGTATTTCCTCCCACTGCTATATGTAACCTTGACGAATGATCTTCAGAACTCATCTGCTGAAACTATCTGTTGTCAAAGAGAAAAGTGGAGATTCAGACTTTCTGGAAAGGAAAAGTGACTGCCAGAGTGGGAAAACAAAGTATCTATCTTTCTTAAACCAGAAACTACTCTACAAGAAGGATCAATAGCTTGAATTAAACCTGGAGCCAGACCCAGTAAACTACTCATTCCTAAGGAAATTTGAGAAAGAATAAATGCATGCTTAGTTTTTTTTTCTTTTTGACAGGAAAAATGGGTCCAGCAGTGTTATGAATGGCAGCAGAAACTTCCCAGGGATGAGCACATCATTTTGAAAGAACAGGGAAGCTGTTCCCTCATCCAGGACCGACAAGAGTGGCTCCTGCTTGCCTGCTGAGGGGACCACAACAGCCGCAAAGGATGTAGCTAACTCCCAGTCCACAGTGGCTGTAAGTGCTAGACCAGAGGAATCCAGGATAAAAGATGAGTGGTCTGAGGTACAGTAAATGGCCATAGCAAAGTCACCCACCTGCGGCTGATGCAAAATGCTTGCCTGCTGTGATGTCAAAGGCTGCTTTCTTAACTTCTTTTTGTGGCTGGAAGAAGGATCGACCATAGGACTGACAGTCTGTTTCATGGCCAAGCCGAAAATAATGCTTCTTTCCCGGGGAAAACAAGCAGCAAGAGCCAGTAAAACTTAAAAGTCAATTTTTACACACGTACACACACACGCGCACACACACACACACACACACACACACACACACACACACACACAGTAATAGCACTTTAAAACACTTTGTTTTAACTTTTGGGTCTATTAAATACAATTTCTCCACAGAAAAATATGGTTTTCAATTATATTAAACAATTTTTAAACTGACAAGCAAAAAAAAAAAATCTTGTTTACAAGTATAATTCAGACTCATAACAGTCTGATAACTTTCCTGAACAGAAAAGTATAAGTAAACATTTTTTAAATGGCTAAATGGAAGGATTCCCCCCAGAGGAAACTTATCTGCCCAGCAGCAAAGGATTACCATAAACCAACCAACAGTCCTCGAAGCCTCAGAGGAGCGTACTCTTCAGCAGCAAGAACACCCTGGAAGGCTTAGCATCCAAACCTGTCTTTTTAATCAGCTCAGCTTGATAGTTTGGGTACATGGAAGATACCCTGAAGTTTGGAAGTTGGATGGTTGTTACATCCTATGCAGGCTGTAACAGATAGAGATAGGGCTACTGCAGCAGTCATCAACATAATGAACATCAGTGGATATCAATTACAAGATGTAAGTGATATTACAATTATATTTAGAAAACACTATTCATTCTGATGGAAATGAAAACAGGAGCACTTTTGGTACAGCTGATATTTACAATAACACCTACAATAAACAAAAACAGCTTATAGTTTATATTAAGTTGAAGTGGAGATCATTAAAAAAAAGCAATAACGTTCAAAAGGGTGGGCATTACAAGGAATTTACAGTAACGAATAATTACTGTTCAAAACGAAGCACAGTGCCTGCACAGCCCAAACAGTATGCCCACTGTAAAGCGAGCATATACCAATGCAAAAAAGTCTGACCATTCAAGTATTATTGAGTGGCTGGACTTTGCCTTGATATATGCTTGTTAATTTTCAGAGGTACACTTTATAAAGGATAGAACAAAAAAAAAAAAAAAACGAGGAAAAACAGAAACATTCTACAAAACACTAAACAGTTGACAAATATACTTAATGGCAATTTCATAACTATACCTGTCAACTGTCAACAGATTTGCAGAACGTCCCTGATTTTTTTCATATTTCTGCCCTATGCCTTGTAATACTTTTAAAATTCATAAAGTAACAAATCCCGGAGAAACTGTTAAGTAAAACAGACGGAACATAGCCTGCACATGGGGGGAAAGAAAAGACAGAGTGTTACAGAAATGCTGGCTTCTCCATTCTGTTACTTGTACTGAAGTGATATACTGTGCAAGCATATGGACATGCATAGCAAATGCATGAGCAGTACATCACTTTGCAAGTCAGAGGCGGAAGAACACTGTATTGGCATTATACAATCACATTATTTAAGAAAGATAAGTAATTTCTTTCTTAAATAATGTTACTGTATAACAACAATAATCCACTCCTGTGTGTGGGTATATCAGGATTTACCCATGGTTGGCTTTGTTTAATCGCTTGGGCTTCGCCACACCAAGTGTGGGTAAATCCTGATACTCCCACACACACACTACTGTATTACTGCTTAAGTAATGGTCTGCTCAAAGATACTGTACAGTCCTAGAAGACCCACTATTTTCTTGTAACAACCACCCTAGAGGACATTATTATGCTTATAAAATGAGCTGTTAAAGTGTTTTGTATGCTTATCACTAGTATATTACATTTTTATATTTTTGATGTTCATAGGTAGGTTCTAGGCTATCGGCCCTAGGGCCTACACAAGCCTAGCCAAAAAGGTACCCTGGCTTTCGTCACCCAAGAAAATTATTTTCCTATGCCCCTGTCGAGCATAGCCACAGAGGTGATCCCCGGGGTGAATTCCCTAATTCCCATCCAATCATCAAGATTTTTCTTGAAGAGTGCTAATGAGGAGCTTTGTTTGATATAGATAGGTAGTTTGTTCCAGAGTATGGGAAGTCTCTGGGACAGGAATCTATCCCTCCAGCATGTTCTGTTTATTGTGATGACAAGGTTTAGGTCCCTAGAGTGTGTAGCTTGGAGGGATTGGGATTTCTTTAAGAGGAGCATGTCCAACAGCTCTGGGTTTGACATAGCTTTGTATGTTAGGCAGAGATCACCTATGAGAAGGCGATATGCGACGGAGTAAAGATGGAGTTTTTTGAGACGGTCTGCGTAGGGCATCTGTTTAAGGTCAGTAATCCTCTTTGTGAGGTATTTCTGCGGCCTTTCCATTTGTTGTAGATGTCTTGTGAGATACATACCAAAAGGGGCGTTGTACTCTATAATAGGTCTAATGAGTGACAAGTAGAGGGGAACAATTACCTCTTTTTTCCTGGATGAAAAACCTTTTGTGATGAGGTGTGCCACGTAGAAGGATTTCCTGACTACTGTGGCGATGTGATTATCAAAGGAGAGACTACTGTCCACCTGTGTCCCAAGGTCTCATCACACTTTCGGTGTTAAGTAGACTACCACCTATGTGGTATCTCATGGGTACAGAGTTTTTACCAAAGGCGATGACAATGCACTTTTTGGCATTGAGCTTGAGGCCATGGCTTTGACACCAGGCATCAGTCTCAATGAGGCCCTTTTGTAGGATGTCCACATCATTAGAAGTTTCAATTATGGCTCCTAGTTTGCAATCATCCGCGAACTTCATTAGCCAAAGACCTTCTGTGTTAGCCTGCACTTCAGAAAAGTAGATACCAAACAGGAGAGGACCCAGGACTCAACCCTGTGGTACTCCACTTGTCACTGGTCTGAAGTCGGATTTGGAGTCTGCAACTTTCACAATGTGGGTTCTGCCAGTGAGTCAGTTGGCAACCCATCTTGTGACATAGGGATTTATACCTAGTTTAGTGAGTTTATCTATAATTCCAGAGTGGGGGGGTCGTGTCAAAAGCCTTGGTGAGATCTAGATAGGCAGTGTGAACCACCTTACCCTCATCTACGGCTTTGGTGACTGCTTCAAAGAAGTCAATCAGGTTTAGGAGACATGATCTGCCTTTTAAAAACCCGAACTGGGTGGGGTCCAGGTTTTGGAGATTATCAGTGTTTTTGCTTATAATTTCCATGGTGATACATTCCATGGCCTTGCAGACGAGGCGCGTTATGCTAATGGGGCGGTAGTTCCCAGGGTCCGTGGTGGCTCCCCCTTTGTGCAGTGGGATAACCGTTGCTGTGCGCCATTCAGTCGGCAAAAAGCCTGAGGTGAGGCTATGATTGAACATGGTGCTTAGGCAGGGTGCCAGTTCATTCTGTAGTTCATGTAGAACGCAGCCTGGGATGTTGTCAGGTCCCATGGATGCTGTGTTCTTGGCTTTGGAGAGTGTGGTTTTTACCTGTGCAGCCATGATTACAGGAACTTTGCATTCTTCCGGTATAAAGATGGGCCCTTTAGGGGGTGAGGGGGTGATAAAGTTAGCACTGAAAGTATCTGCCAGGATGTTGGCAATATCAGTTGGTTCTGTATATTTAGTGCCATTGTGCTGTAACTCAGAGCAGATCTGGGTGTTGCCATTGAGATTCTTGACATAGCTATAGAATGCTTTGTGACTGTCTTTAGAATCAGTGGCGATTTTGTTATCATAACTAGCTTTGGAGGATTTTATGAAGGATCTCAGCTTCTTACTGAGGCTGACCAGGGAGTTCTTCCAGTCATGGGATTTTACTCTTTTTTGCAACAGTTTCTTTCTTCTGTTGTAGAATTTGTTTATGGCAGGGGACCACCAGACTGGCCTCCTTTTTTTGGAGGATAGCATCTTGGTTCTGTTAGGGATAGCACAATCCATGCACTCATGTAAGTGCTTATAAAGTGCATTTGTGTAGGACTCAGCAGTCGTACATCTACTGTCCATCTACATGGGTGTCATGAAGTTAGTCACTTTTGTCTTAAGAAGCGTGAAGTTGGCTTTGGAGAAATGTTTTACGGTGGTTTGCCTAATGGGGGGTGAGGGCAGGATGTGGATGTCTAGGCTGATTAGCTTGTGGTCAGATCTGACCAGCGAGGAATTGACCTCTGGTGTGGAACACCGGTCACCCATGTTAGTAATGACTAGGTCTAGGATACTGCTGCCCCTGGTGGGGTACGGATAAGTTGATCCAAGGCACTGGAATTTATGAATTCCAGAAAACGTTGAGCAAAAGAGTTGGTACATGAGTAGTTTTCCCAGTTAATGGTGGGGTAGTTGAAATCGCCCATTATTAGGGTGTTGGGTTGTACCCTAATATTTTCCAGTGTATCAAGAAATGAGGAGTGGGAATCCTGGGGCATGGTGGGGGATCTGTAGCAAGTTACAATTTGGATTGCGGTCTTGCCCAGAGTTAGTTGCACTTGGATAATCACAGATGCATTATGCTGAGCAATTAGCCTGCAGGTGTGGATATCCTTAATGAATATGGACACGCCTCCACCTTTAGTGTTTCGATCCAGGTTAGGTGGCTGAAAGGTGTGATATGAATTATAGCCAGGTAATGCAGGGGTGCTCTCTGGAGCCTTGAACCAGGTCTCAGTTACTGCACAGATATCGATGTTCTCCATTTTTAGGAGTGCCTCGAGAGAGTGCATTTTGAGGTTTAGACTTCTAGCATTGAGTAGCATTATTCTCAGATTTCACATGTTTGTGTCTGTCACGTTGGTGGTTTTGTCATTTGAACCTTGCCTAAAAAAGGCACTATAGGGGTGGCAAGAGCCTTAGCCAGTAATCTAAATCCCAGGGGCAACAGGTGCAGACCATCTCTGGCAAAGCATCGTGGTTTGTTGATCATGTCATCCCAGGCAGATAGATATTGGATCCCCTTTGAATGACGCTTAGCCTATTGTTGAAGTCAATCATTTTGTCCTTATACTGTGGTATGTAAAACAGTTCCTCCACCACATGTTCCAAAGTTGATAAGGATACATAATTGTTGTTGGAGGAAGTATATTACATCCAAAATATTTACACATATACAAACACACACACACAAACACACATGCGCGTGCACGGACACACACACACACACACACACACACACACACACACACACACACACACACACACACACGCACACACACACACACACACACACATGCTCAGCAATTTCAGCCACTTTGTGCACATCCCAGATGTTTTATTCTTGTCAAAAATGTATATATAAATATTAAGTGTAATATATTTTAGGTCACTGCTATCAGACACAGAAAGCAATGCACTGGAGCTCTCCTCATACACATAAACACACACCACACACACACAGATGTATTCACTCTGTTGATTGCACAATTTACATGTCTGACCACAATCAAATGAATGACTGAATATATAAAGAACCATTATAATGAGTTTAGCATGTTGCTGTCAGACCGAGTCCAAACCACTACAAAAACACACATGCATGTACCCCCCCCCCACACAGACACACACACACACACACACACACACACACACACACACACACGTCCTTTTAACTGCTCTGTGATTTCTTGCAATAGCTGTGTTTTTTTTCCCACTAACTGATAGCTTTTTTAAGAGCTGTGGTTAGCAAGGGGAAAGGAAATGGCAGGTCTTTGCAACAGCTGCTGCAGTTACTTACATTACTTCTGTCATATTTAGTTGCAGCAGTTCTATTTATTTGTGTTTATTTATATTTTAAATGTATTTTCTCACTTATTAATCATGGCTTTTTGTGCTACCACATGAAAAGAAATGGCAATCTCAGCACTGGAATAGGCAGTCTTCCTTTTTACCAGGCTCTCACTGCACATTAATTACTTCCTTTGGAATGATGAGTGTCCAATGAAAATACCCAATTCGCCAAGCACATTTTCAAATGGAATTTAAATTAACAACAGTTAACTGTATAAGGGAACACTGTGGTATGCTGATCAGATTGACAATTACAGCTTCCTGCTTTCTGGCAAAAGCAGCTTTCTTTGCTTTAACATATTTGCTAGAATTTTCTTCTATTAAGGATTATTTTCTTATAGTTTATACATAAGTCTTTTGTGCTGGTAATTATTATTTTAGTGAATATTCCTCTGCTCTTCACAGACAAATGCAGTTGATCTTCTACAGTCACCTGTACAGGAATAATGACTTAGCTGTAGGATAGTACCCCAACGCTATAACAATCATCAGGATGCAAAGTAGTGTCAGTACTGGAATACAAAATCTGTGTGATGTGGGATTAGAACGCACAGCTTTCAGATCTTCTGAATATCAGCATAATGTATGCAACCTATTAATTCCCTGAACAAAATCTAAATGTTAAAGAATTATTTTAGTATGTAAACAATGAATTTCTTCAACAAGATATCTTCAGCCACATATAGAAATTACTGTGGAATACATGCCTGCAATTTATTCTGAAGTAATAGAAAATAAATACACTTATCAGGTGAAATTGTCTACAATGGGCACAGAAAATTACCTAGCTATAGGAAGCAACTAGCAATTGGAAACGTGTAACGCGTAATTTGTGGTAAACTGTTCAAGATGCTGTAAGAAAGAACACAAAATCAAAAACAAAACCAGTCTGCACGCTGCCTGATTCATGCATGCAACAATAGTTGTTCTTTCTTTCTTTTTGTTAAGTTACGGCTTCAGTCAGGAAAGTCAAATCAAATAAAAGGTAGGATATGAAGAATGTCCCAGAGACAAACAGAACAAGAAGGTTTGGTAGGATGCCATTTAGAATGGGATAGATGGTGGACATGATGAAGAAGGAAGTGGTAGACCCATGTAACAAGAGCATAATTTCATGCAGGGAAAAAAATAATAAGGCCCATGCATGAAAAGGAGACAGCAGCAGAAATACATAACGGCAGAGGTAGCTGGATTTAGGGAAGTACAGAAAGGAATGCCATGTAGGAGAAGGAATAGCCCAGAAAGCAAAGTATTGATCCAAAGTAAAGAAGATGAAACCCATGTAAACAAGGAGAAAAGGCTCAAAGAAAGAAAAAGAAAGATACAGCAAAGAAGAAAAGACAAAAATAAGGAAGGAAAATGAAATGTATGAAAATGACAAAGAAGGAAACAAGATTAAAAAAAATGTAAAGATTTCAGGAAAAAAAACATGATCAGGAAAGGAGGGCATGAGGTTCTAATGAAATTAAAAGGCAGAAGTCAGCTTACAAGTAATAATGAGGAATTACCTGGAAAGGATATGGAAGAATTGATGATTCCAACATCATTTCCGGCAGTGAAAGAATAATTACTAGCAGTGCTAGTGAGCTGCACATGTACTGTGTGATTGGTCAGCCATGGATAACTTTTGGTGTCCACAATAAGGAAGTTCGAGGTGTTTACCATAAGTTTGCCGTCCTTGTCTACCCAAGTGATGTTGGCAGGTGGGTTGGCTCTCACCAGGATGAAGAGTACAAGGAATAATCCAGGATCATCACTTTCCCTGTAGTGACCATTCATCTTCACTATTTCAGGCTTAACTGTACAAAGGGTGACATCAAGAAACATTTGTCACATACACAGAACTAACAATGCACAATCTGTTCTGTAGCCAGTTGACTGATTTTTCATTAAGAAAAGTATTAACAGTAAACAAACCAACCT
The DNA here is from genome assembly GCF_019279795.1 of Protopterus annectens. Lineage (NCBI taxonomy): Eukaryota > Metazoa > Chordata > Ceratodontiformes > Protopteridae > Protopterus > Protopterus annectens. The sequence continues at coordinate 1,348,327,344 of NC_056741.1, read as the reverse complement.
TTAAATGAAGTAACTTGTGTGTACACACACACACACACACACACACACACACACACACACACACACACACACACAGTGAAATGATGGAAAAGCCTTAAAAAGTTATTTTCCCCAGGGTATTATAACTGCCTAAGTTAAGTCAGTAGACTTCAAACTCTAAATGGGCTAAACAATTTCAAACATAACTAACAGACTGCTTTACCTGGCTATACTCAAACATAAGAGTGATCACTTGATGACAAAAACCTTGACAGCTGCAGTTACAGTGAAGCAAGTGGACTAAGTCCAAAATGTTAGAACCGATCTTCCCTCATAACGTGCACAACGATCTGTGCTGCACCGTCTCATGCTGTGTAATGCATTAAAGCTGAAGCTCTGGATTTATGTATGTCACATGCTCACATTTAACAATATAAAATATAGCAGGCCTTACATCATCTTTTTCATTCAAAATGTGTACAGCTTAATGCAGAAGTTGTGCTGGAAGATAAAGCCCTGGTCATACCTCTCAATCTCTTAGTGCAAGAAATCTGAACAAAGCCTAACAAAATAGGGGGACAAATGCCCAAAAATAGGGACACATTTTAAATATTGCTCTTAAAAACTTAGAAAGTTGCTAGAGTAACATGGTTTGTGTTAGCATACATTTTCTGAAGCATTTGAAGTCTGCAAAAATCTGAGAGTTACGAGGCCTGCATTTTAATTATAACTCTGGTTGTTTCAAGTCATGAAATGGTGTCACAGGCCAAGACAATAAATATCTGAAAAATTCATAGTTTTCATTCAATATGCAACTCCACCTCTATAAAGATGCTAGAATATTCTAGCCAGAATAAAACATTGCTGACAGATTTTCTTTTAAAATGCTAATCAAAAAAATTACATGGTTCTCAAAAAAAGTGATACATGGACTTCCTCTAATGAAGCCTGTTCTATATCTGCACTGATAATAAATGCCCCACAGATTAGGTTTCACACCACTTAAACCACTGCTTGATAGCTGACAGCAGTGAAATAGTCACTGACTCTATTGGCATTCTCTTTCTGGTTTACATTTAATTTCATTAATTTCCTTTCTTTTATTCAGGTATTTTTTATTTTTTGGTTGTTCATTTTTATCGAGTTATTTTTGCAATCAAGTGTTGTCATGCTAACATTAAAATGTTGTGACATTCCACAATAAAAAACATGTGACTATGTGTACAGGAAAAAATTTACTGCTGCTGATGCTTAAAGGTATTTATACTGCTAGGCAAAACAGAGAAGAAAGCTTATAATTCTTAATGGCAACAACTGCCAAATGCTTTACTAATTCAAAATCTATTATTTTTGGTGACATTTTGCATTGCGCAGTCTACTACGTCTATTTGATACATCTGATATTGTAAGCATATGCTCAAATGCTGTCATACCATTACTTGTTTATATAGTATGCATACCCATATGTCTGATTGTATTACAGACAAACACAAAAACATACTGTATGTATATATAAGGTAGAGGCAAGTATGGCATCATCAAATCCTTTTTGGAAAAAAGCAGAATAACACAGCATCCATGGGACCTGACAACATCCCAGGCTGCGTTCAACATGAACTACAGAATGAACTGGCACCCCACTAAGCACCATGTTCAATCATAGTCTCACCTCAGGCTTTGTGCCCACTGAATGGCGCACAGTGACGGTTATCCCACTTCACAAAGGGGTGGCCATCACGAACCCTGGGAATTACCGCCCCATTAGCCTAATGAGCCTGGTCTGCAAGGCTATGGAAAGTATCATCATGGAACTTATAAACAAAGACACTGGTAATCTCCAAACTCAGGACCCCACCCAGTTCGGGTTTGCAAAAGGCAGATCATGTCTCCTCTAAGCCTGACAGACTTCTTTGAAGCAGTCACCAAATCCGTAGACGAGGGTAAGGTGGTTCACACAGCCTATCTAGATCTCGCCAAGGCTTTTGACATCATCCCCCACTCCGGAATTATAGATAAACTCACTAAACTAAATCCCTATGTCACAAGATGGGTTGCCAACTGGCTCACTGGCAGAACCCACACTGTAAAAGTAGCAGACTCCAAATACGACTTCATACCAGTGACAAGTGGAGTACCACAGGGTTCAGTCCTGGGTCCTCTCCTGTTTGGTATCTACTTTTCTGAAGTACAGGCTAACACAGAAGGTCTTTGGCTAATGAAGTTCGCAGATGACTGCAAACCAGAAGCCATAATCAAAACTCCTAATGATGTGGACATCTTACAAAAGGGCCTCACTAAGCCTGGTGTCAAAGCCATGGCCTCAAGCTCAATGCCAAAAAGTGCACTGTCATCCCCTTTGGTAAAAACACTGCACCCATGAGCTACCACATAGGTGGTAGTCTACTCAACACCGAAAGTGTGATAAGAGATCTTGGGACACAGGTGGACAGTAGTCTCTCCTTTGATAATCACATTGCCACAGTTGTCAGGAAATCCTTCTACGTAGCACACCTCATCACAAAAGGTTTCTCATCCAGGAAAAAAGAGGTCATTGTTTCCCTTTACTCGTCACTCATTAGACCCATTATAGAGTACAACGCCCCTTTTGATATGTACCTCACAAGACATCTACAACAATTGGAAAGGCCGCAGAAATATCTCACAAAGAGGATTACAGGCCTCAAATAGATGCCCTACGCAGACAGTCTCAAAAAACTCCAGCTTTACTCCGTCGCATATCGCCTACTCAGAGGTGATCTCTGCCTAACATAGAAAGCTATGTCAAACCCAGAGCTGTTGGACATGCTCCACTTAAAGAAATCCCAATCTCTCCAAGCTACACACTCTAGGGACCTAAACCTTGTCACCACAATAAACAGAACATGCTGGAGAGATAGATTCCTGTCCCAGAGACTTTCCATACTCTGGAACAAACTACCTATCTATACCAAACAAAGCTCCTCATTAGCACTCTTCAAGAAAAATCTTGATGACTGAATGGGAAATAGGAAATTCACCCCGGGGATCACCTCTGTGGCTCTGCTAGACATGGGCACAGGAAAATAATTATCTTGGGTGGCGAAAGCCGGAGTACCTTTTTGGCTAGGCTTATATAGGCCATAGGGCCAATATCCTAGTACCTACCTATGAACCTATAAAACAAATTTCATCCAAGTCCATTTATAAGCAAAACTTGGATCTATGGATGGGAAACAGAAAACATAACCCAGGACTACCACCTGTACTACTAATGGACAGAGGCAACATTTAAATGTCTTATCTCTTGCATGGGTCCAGGTAAGGATAATCTATAACCAAATTGGATAGGTTATTTTGAGCACAAAAGGGAAATTGGCTAGCCTTAAAAATGGCCCCAAAAGAGCAGCTAGCCTAGCACTTACCTATTAACCTGTAGCACTTACCTATGAACCTATGAAAAGCATTACTGTCACACCCCTGTATGTATGTGTGTGTGTGTGGGTCTCTCTCTCTCTCTCTCTCTATATATATATATATATATATATATATATATATATATATATATATGGATCTAGGACGTTTGCTCGAATGAGCAAATGTCCAAATCCATAATAACCAAACACACTTTAACGAAAGCGTTATCGAAAAAGTGCTTTCGTTAAAGCGTGTTACAAAAAAAACCACTACATTAACATTTTAGCAGGGGGGCTTTGCCCCCTGCACCCCCCACACCCCCTACTTTAATATTCTCCCTCCAAGACCGCACTACAGTGGGGAAAAGGGAAATTTCCCTTACCCGCACCATAGTACAGCCTCGGCAACAGGCATACTTAAGCAAAAGTGCTTCTTCGGTGAAAAGCGCTTTCACGTAAGTATGCCCAGCCGTTCGAGCAAACGTCCGGAACCTACATATATATATATATATATATATATATATATATATATATATATATATATATATATATATATATATATATATATCCTATACAGACATAGGATTTAATCAATTTGGTCAAAATCTATTAAGTTGATAAAATTTGGCCGACCAATCATATGGTCAACAGATGTTGAAACTGCACAATTTTTTGGGTTGCAAATATGCCCTTTCCCTGATATTGTGTGATCTTGGAGTTATTAGCAGGGAGTGTAGGGGTGCTTGCTCTCACCAGCAAAAACTGATGTTTGTCTTTTTTTTTTTTTGCATATGCTGTTATTGCTTGGTACATGCATAGTAAAATGTCAACATTTTGTGGTCTATACTCAGTAAACCCATGCATAGGTTCATAGGTTCATACTAGGCTATCTGCCCTACGGCATTTATAAGCCTAGCCAGAGTGTGTGTGGCTTTCGCCACCCCTTGGAATGAGAATACTATGCCCATTTAGGGTTTAGTTTACTGTGCCTCTGTCTAGTAGTGACACAGAGATGACCCCCGGGGTAAAAGTACGATCTCCCATCCACTCGTCAAGATTTCTCTTGAAAAGAGTCAGTGAGGGGTTCTGCCTAACATGGACTGGGATTCTGTTCCAGAGTGTAGGGAGCCTCTGGGTTATGAATCTGTCCCTCCAGCACGTCCTATTTATTTCTGTGTTGAGGTTCAAATCTCTCGCTCTCGTGGCTCTGGTGGATTTGGATTTTCTGAGATGGAGCATGTCCATTAATTCCAGATTGGACATGGCCTTGTACGTCAGGCATAGATCGCCTCTGAGTAGGCGGTATGCGACTGAATAGAACTGGAGTTTCTTCAGCCGGGTAGCATATGACATATGTTTGAGACCCTTGATCCTCTTGGTGAGGTACTTTTGGGGTCTTTCTAACTGCTGCAGGTGTCGGGTAAGGTACATCCCAAATGGGGCATTGTACTCAATTATGGGCCTGATAAGGGAAGAGTATAGGGGCACAATGACCTCTCTTGATCTAGATGTGAATCCTTTCATGATAAGGTGGGTAATATAGAAGGTCTTCCTAACCACCTTGGCAATGTGAGTGTCAAATGAGAGGTTACTGTCAACATGGGTCCCTAGGTCCCTGATTACTTCTTCCGTACTTAGTGGATTACCACCTATGTGGTAATTTGTGGGTACTTTGTTTTTCCCAAAGGGTATGACTATACATTTTTTGGCGTTCAGTTTAAGGCCATGGCTCTGGCACCAGTTATCCATTTCTATGAGGCCTTTCTGAAGGATGCTTGTGTCCGCTGGAGTATCAATTATGGCGCCCAGTTTGCAGTCATCTGCGAACTTTGTCAGCCACAATCCTCCTATGTTTGCTTGCACCTCGGAAAAATAAATGCCGAACAAGAGGGGTCCCAGGACCGAGCCCTGTGGGACACCGCTTGTGACTGGCTTAGAGTCTGACATGGCTCCAGCAATTCTGACCTTGTGAGTTCTGTCCTTGAGCCAGTTTGCAACCCATCTTATGACATATGGGTTTACATTTAAGCTGGTGAACTTGTCTATGATGCCTGAGTGGGGTATTGTGTCAAAGGCTTTTGCAAGATCAAAGTAGGCCGTGTGAACTGCCTTACCCTCATCAATGGCCTTAGTGACTGTTTCAAAAAAGTCGACCAGGTTCAAAAGGCAGGATCTGCCCTTGACAAAGCCGAATTGGGTAGGATCCAGTGTCTGTAGGTCCCCAATGTCTTTGTTTATGAGTTCCATAATGATCCTCTCCATAGCTTTGCAGACCAGGCTCATCAAGCTTATGGGGCGGTAATTTCCAGGGTCCATAGAAGCACCTCCTTTGTGGAGTGGGACCACTGTTGCTGTACACCATTCTTTGGGTACGTATCCTGTAGTAAGGCTAAGATTAAACAGCAGCCTTATGTGCAGGTTTAGTTCCTCTTGGAGTTCATGTAGCACGCAACCCGGGACACCGTCTGGTCCCATTGATGCTGTGTTTTTAACTTTGGAGAGGGCGGCTCTCACCTGGGCATCTGAGATGTCAGGGAGGCTACACTCTGCTGGGATAGATATTTCTCCTTTTGGGGGGGGGGGAGAAATTTGCACTGAACCTGTCTGCCAGTATGTTGGCAATGTCTGTGGGTTCAGTGTATTTTTTGTCATTTTGGACTAACTCTGAGCATATCTGGGAGTTTCCACCCAGGTTTCTAACATAACTAAAGAAGGCCTTGTGATTGTCTTTAGTGTCTTTTGTGATTTTTCTCTCAAAGTTGGCCTTGGATGATTTTATGAGTGATCGTAGTTTTTTGCTAGTACTGATCAGAGATGCCTTCCCTTTTGGAGATTTTGCTCTGTCATGTAGTAGCTTCCTCCTCCTGTTGTAAAGCTTGTTAATGGCTGGGGTCCACCAGACAGGATGCTTGCCTTTGGAGGAATGGGTCTTGGTTTTATTTGGGATTGCATGATCCATGCATTCTTGAAGGTGTCTGTAGAAAGCGTTTATAAAGGATTCAGCGGTGTAGGCTGTGGTTTCCACTGGCCCAGGGGCCTTGAAGGATACCACTTCAGTCTTAACAAGTGTGAAGTCAGCTTTTGAGAAATTCCTCACTGTGGTCTTTTGTGCTGGGGGTAGGGGCGGGATGTGGATTTCCAGTGAGATTAATTTATGGTCTGATCTCACCAATGAAGGGTATACTTCCGGTGTGGAGCATTGTGTCCCCATGTTTGTGATGATCAGGTCTAGTATATTATCTCCTCTTGTGGGAGTGGTGACTAGTTGTTCCATAGCATTTGAGTTTATGAATTCTAGGAACCTTTGGGCTAGGGTGTTGGGGCTTGAGTAATGCTCCCAGTCTATGTTTGGGTAGTTGAAGTCTCCCAATATGATGGTATTTGGAGAGACATTCATACTCTCCAGTGTCTTCAGGAAGGCTGAGTGGGGTTCCTGAGTTTGAGAGGGTGGTCTGTAACATGCTACAAACTGTAGGGCAGTTTTGCCTACGGTTAGTTGCACATGGATGGTCTCCGATGCTTCATGCGTTGCCACTAAACTGGAGGTGTGGGTATCTTTGATGAGTATAGATACTCCCCCTCCTTTTGTGGTTCGGTCCAAGTTTTGAGGCCGAAAAGCATGATATGAGGTATAACCTGGTAGTGCTGGGGTGCTCTCAGGAGCCTTAAACCAGGTTTCAGTCACTGCACAGACATCGATGTTCTCCATACTGAGGAGGGCTTCGAGAACGTGCATCTTGAGGTTTAGACTTCTGGCGTTGAGCAGCATTAGCTTAGTTTTTTTCCACTTGTGTTTTCTAGGGAGGTGGGTTTGTCTTTTGAGCCTTGCCTAAAAAAGGCACTATGGGGGTGGCAAGAGCCTTGGCCAATATCCGGAAGCCCAGGGGTGACAGGTGCAAGCCGTCCCTTGCGAAGCAGTGTGGCTTGTCAAGCATGTCATCCCAAGCAGACAGACATTGGATCCCCTTAGAATGACACCAGTAATTGAGCCAATTGTTAAAGCTGATCATTTTGTCTTTGTACTGTGGCATCATTCTTGGTGAGGGTAAGATGCTGCTCAGGGTCAGGGTCATACCGGCCTGAGCTACATAATCAGAGAGTTCCTCTATGTCTCTTTTCATGTAGTCCAGGGAGGTACGTCTCAAGTCATTCACACCGGCATGGACAATGACTGAGTCATATTTGTACTTGCTTTGGAGTGACCTGAGTGCTTGTGTTATGTGGCAGATTCTAGCGCCCGACAAGCAGCTTACTGTAACCTTTTCCTTGTTCAGTCTGGTGAGCGAGACGTCAGTGTGTCTGACTATGGAGTCACCTATTACAAGTGTATCAGGCATGTTGTTTGGCCTTAAGGGCTGTGACTGTTTGGCACACTAACTTTGTGAACTATGTGTTGCATGTGCTATGTTTTGAGGTAGTGGTTGCTTGGATGTCTGCTTTGGAGGCCTCTGTTGTTTTGGTAGATTTTTAATTAGAGCCTCCGAGTATGTTTTTGTGTGTTTATGTGTTTTGTTTGTAGTTGTGAATAGGTCTATGTGAGACTGGGTTTGTGGTGTGTGTGGTTACCTTCTCCTCCTCCTGACTGGTTTTGCCAGTACTGAGTCGAGGGAGCTCAGCCTCCAGTTTGGCTATATAGTTGCATCTCTCACATATATTTGTATTTGTTGGGAGGAGGAGAGGGTTGTCTGTGTACATGAGGCAGTTGTAACATTGCCTCAAGATTCCCAGATTCACCAGCTGAACTGGAGAGGACGCCAGTAATTGACCCTTCGACATGCTAGAATAGTGTAAGGGAATGCTGTGAAACTGAGTCAGAAAGGACCTATAGGGAAATGGGTACTCAAGAGGATTGTAGGTGGATGTAGTGCTTTCTTTTTGTTTAAGAGTGCTTTACCTGTGTAAAAATACTTTAGGAGCAAGTGCTGGGCTTTTCAGATATAGAATAGACTGTTTAGATTGAAAGTAGAGCAGTTCTAAGGGAAAAACTGAAGAGCAGACTTAGCGGAGCCAGAAATAGTTTAAACTTGATTAACCGGCACTGCCCGATGCTGCGCTATGCGCAACTTCGTGCAAAGTCGCGCTGAAGCGGGCTTTATAGCAGGGGGTGAGAAAGAGCTAGGAAATGGCCCAAAACGGCCAATAAACTACAAGTTGCTGGAACCGCTCCTTTAGGGACAACCAGGCTGCTCAGTGCTCCCCACTCCCACTGGTGAACAAAGAAGCTTCCTCCTATCCAAATAAGGATATGAACAACACAGAAACTATGACACAGCCCAGAGATCAGCAAAATCTGAAGATTGGACTATTCTAGTTCAGTAAAGGCGGGAAAACAAGGATATTTTTTTTGTTTTTTTTTTTTGTTTTTTTTTACAAATAAAAAATAGATACAGTAACAAACAGTAAATGCTTTAAATCAGCTAGCGCACTTGAGTGTGTAGCCTACCAGTTAATTTAAGCAAAAAACAAACTTTTAAAGTGCAAAACAGTTTAGAAACAAACAGAAATACAGTGAATCAACTTGCAGAGCTAGTTTAGTAATAAAAATTCACTTTTTAGGCAAAATACAGCAGTCGAAAATAGAAAGCCAAAAAAAATACTTATAAATCAATGGAAAGTCACTCTTCCACTCTCTGCTGCTTGTAGAACTCTGCAGGACACCACGAGGAGCTGTGCTGAGTCGTATACAAGTGCAAAAGCGCGCTAAAGCGGGCTTTATAGCAGGGGGTTAGAAAGAGCTAGGAAATGGCCCAAAACGGCCAATAAACTACAAGTTGCTGGGCTGCAACCACTCCTTTAGGGACAAATAGGCTGCTCAGTGCTCCCCACTCCCACTGGTGAACAAAGAAGCTTCCTCCTATCCAAATAAGGATATGGACAACACAGGAACTATGACACAGCCCAGAGAACAGCAAAATCTGAAGACTGGACTATTCTTGTTCAGTAAAGGCGGGAAAACAAGGATAGTTTTTTGTTTTGCATCAATACATACTTCTCAAATACATATCTATATCCATACATCACCCCATTTTCTCCATTTTTTCAAATAACTTATATCATGTCTGGTATATTAAAAACAGTGAGAGTACTTTTGTGATACCATTCTAGATTTGTTTCATTGTGGTGATATAAGCAGATTCAAGATATTATTTTAAGAAAGCTGATTACACATATGCTAGTAGGAATATATGTTAATGATTTAACAATGGAAAGTATTTTTATGGTAAAATGCAGTGCTCTTTAAGGCTTGAACACAGATCCTAACTGGAAATATCTCATTTGATTGTCTCATTTTATTGCTTAATGTTCTCTGTGCTGAATAAATACCATCACCAAAGATAAATGCAATCCAAAAAATCTTAAAAGTGAATAAATAATAACTTCAGTTACACAGCAAATGAGTCAATACAGTGCTGGTATAAATTAAATACACAGATGCAAAGACAGTTGCACACAAAATAGAAAACATAATAAGCAGTTGCATACAAAGGATATTTAAAATCCTTTAACCAAACTAGATTAATACCTTATATGTCCCTAAATGACAGCATACAGAACCTTTCGTGCAGGTTACAAAACAATACGTTTACATAGATGTCATCACTTTAATGTCCTTCAGCAAGACTGACCTTTTATACTGGTTTCAGATCAAAATGTATCCATCCATCTATCTACAGCCCATTTTCCCATTTTGCACATAGGTGTCACTTCAACAGTGGGAATCATCCAGAGCCAATATTTACACTGCTAGGTGGCTAGCCCTGCAGCAGTAGTTCTTCCACACCACACACTCACAGATGCACTAACCTATGGCCAATTTACAGTGTCCAACCCTCCTACTGCATGTCTTATTCAAGCTTTTTATATTTTCCCCCAGAACCCAGGAGTGCAGTCAAATATGCTTTCCACATTCAGACCCCCCCACACACACACACACACAGACACACACACACACGCACACATGCACAGACGCACACACGCACACACACACACACACACACACACACACACACACACACACACACACACACACACACACACACACACACACACACACACACACGACCCTTGACTTCCTGATTCAGCTCTACAACATTTCTAGAATTACAAGGCAAGCAATCAGTTCTTTCCTGTAAAACTACATGCTCTCACATAATTAAGGCATAACAAAGTTTACAGCCTTCAAACATTGTTTTTCTCAACATATTACTATTACTATTTTTTCAGTGCCAAAACATCTTATCAATGTAGTTTCACAGTGCAGTTCCTGTTGTGTATTTTATATATCTTATGTTGAGTCTTTCGGCTTTTCCCGGTTAGGGGTCGCCACAGCAGAAATCCGGTCCGCTAATGATTGGTAGTTGATTTTTACTTGCCGTGTTACCAGCGCTGACGCACAACCTTCAACGAAGGTACGCCCATTCACGCATGTCTCCACACAGAAGACGCTCTAGCTGAGAATCGAACCGGACAGCAATCTCAACGTTAGTATATGTCGAGATGCAGCGGTAAGAAGGCTGCAGGAAGGGTTGCACCCTCCCTCAAAAATACTTTTTTGAATTACACTATATTTATCGTTAAACTTTATTCACTTTTTTTTTACTTTTATTTGTGGTTCATATTTACATGCATCAATGACTTACTATGAGCCCTTTCCGAAAGTATAGTTTATCACTTAATGGTGCATTGTCAAATGGTACATCATTCCAGTTCATCATATAAACATTAGCTGGAGAAAATTATAGCCTCCTGTCTTTACTCAAACCCCATTCTCCTCAGCCTCAGCCTTTCCTCTCTGTATTCCTCTGTTATCAAGGCCATATCCTGTTCAGTTCACTGCCTTCATTACCGACAGTCCTAATGGACTTCAACTGTTTTCTCTTTCTGGATGCTACCTTTCTCCAACTACTTCTGAGTCTCTGTGTAAAATGCAGAAATAGTAATTCAAGCGTCAGGATAACTTTCTAGACCCCCTCAACACCAATTATCCAAATGGTCCCTGCTACCTTCTACCATTTTTCAGGCCTAATGTTAATCAGCTGGGCACTCCACTGTAAATGTTTGTTTCATATCATGTTGAGTACCACTCACACCGCTCACTAGGACACATGAACAAAGTCAGTATAGCCCTTAAGGTCTTCTTCATATCATAGTCCATTCTCCAATTAGTCCCAAGCCATCTATGGCCACTTTTCTTGGAGTCAGACCTAGTAGTTATATTCACTGGGGATTCCAGGGTGGGTATTTTGCAAGACCTTAAATAGCATCCCTGTATCAAACTAGACATGCTAAAGTCATTGCCTGTGAATAATCAGAATCTTCTATGTATAAGTATTGCTTATAAGTATCTTACAGGTTCATAGGGAAGTGCTACAGGTTAATAGGTAAGTGCTAGGCTAGCTGCCCTTGTGGGGCCATTTTTAAGGCTAGCCAGTTTCCATTTTGTGCTCAAAATAACCTATCCAGTTTGGTTATAGATTATCCTTACCTGGCCCCATGCAAAGGATAAGACATTTAAATGTTGCCTCTGTCTATTAGTAGTACAGGTGGTAGTCCTGGGTTACCTTTTCTGTTTCCCATCCATAGATCCAAGTTTTGCTTATAAATGGACTAGGATGAAATTTGTTTTATAGGGTCATAGGTAGGTACTAGGCTATTGGCCCTAGGGCCTATATAAGCCTAGCCAAAAAGGTATCCTGGCTTTCGCCACCCAAGAAAATTATTTTCCTGTGTCCCTGTCGAGAAGAGCCACAGAGGTGATCCCTGGGGTGAATTTCCTACTTCCCATCCAATCATCAAGATTTTTCTAATGAGCTAATGAGGAGTTTTGTTTGATATAGATAGGTAGCTTGTTCCAGAGTATGGGAAGTCTCTGGGACAGGAATCTCTCTCTCCAGCATGTTCTGTTTATTGTGGTGACAAGGTTTAGATAAAAAAACACACACCAACACTGTTGAAAACAGTGGAAAAAATCCAAATAAACCAAATTCCACAGCAATGGAAATAACAGCATAGACTGATGAATAAAATATTTTATTTCTGATTCTGGTACCTCGGCCTTCGCCTTCAATGGAATAATTAACATGTTCAGAAGCAAGTCTATAAGAACCACCTTCTAATTACATTAATTAATTAATTAAATGCAATTAGCAATGTTTTAAAAATTTAAAGCCACAAACACAAAACTTCAAATCCACCAATATAAAGCTATAAGCTGTCAATAAAAAACTTCTTTTTACAAATCCATTAGTTATACATACTTAAACATTTTTAAAAATTTTATTGCTATGAATTCAAATGTAATATTATAATACCAATCATATTTCCAAATTCATCCCATTAGGAAAGTGAGTATTAAAGTTAATAATATACCTAGATTCCATATTTAATAACCTCTGTTGAAAACTATGGTTAGACCCCCCCATCCCATATGGCCTGGCAACAACACTAAAAATTAAATCTCTCACCGAACCCCCATGCTCTATATAAAAGTGATTAGCCACAGGACTATCCAACCTTGAATTACTAATATCTCCTAGATGTTCTAGTATTCTTAATTTTACCTTACGTTTAGTTTGCCCAAAATACCATTTTTTTACAGGACAGTTACATCCTATAACATAAATAACCCCAAATGAATTACAATCAAAATGATCAATGGCATTAAATAAAATGCCATTGATCCTAGTGCCATCCAAATTCCTGATCTTGTCACAAAGCTTACATCTACCACACGCATATGCTCCTGCATTGGCCAGTTTTTCCCTACTGTCTTTGTTTCTTACTAGCTCCTTTAAATTTTGAAATCTACCATAGGAAAATAGAAATTCAAAGCTGGATAGTCCTGTGGCTAATCACTTTTATATAGAGCTTGAGGCCATGGCTTTGACACCAGGCATCTGTCTCATTGAGGCTCTTTTGTAGGATGTCCACATCGTTAGGAGTTTCGATTATGGCTACTAGTTTGTAGTCATCTGCGAACTTCATTAGCCAAAGACCTTCTGTGTTAGCCTGTACTTCAGAAAAGTAGATACCAAACAGGAGAGGACCCAGGACTGAACCCTGTGGTACTCCACTTGCCACTGGTCTGAAGTCGTATTTGGAGTCTGCTACTTTCACAGTGTGGATTCTGCCACTGAGCCAGTTGGCAATCCATCTTGTGACATAGGGATTTATACCTAGTTTAGTGAGTTTATCTATAATTCCAGAGTGGGAGATGCTGTCAAAAGCCTTGGCGAGATCTAGATAGGCTGTGTGAACCACCTTACCCTTGTCTACGGATTTGGTGACTGCTTCAAAGAAGTCTATCTGGTTTAGGAGACATGATCTGCCTTTTACAAAACCGAACTGAGTGGGGTTCAGAGTTTGGAGATTATCAATGTCTTTGTTTATAAGTTCCATGATGATACGTTCCATGGCCTTGCAGACCAGGATCATTAGGCTAATGGGGCGGTAGTTTCCGGAGTCTGTGGTGGCTCCCCCCTTGTGGAGTGGGATAACCGTTGTTGTGCGCCATTCAGTGGACAAAAAGCCTGAGGTGAGGCTATGATTGAACATGGTGCTTAGGTGAGGTGCCACTTCATTCTGTACTTCATGTAGAACGCAGCCTGGGATGTTGTCAGGTCCCATGGATGTTGTGTTCTTGGCTTTGCAGAGTGTGTTTTTTACCTGTGCAGCTGTGATTACAGGAACTTTGCATTCTTCCAGTATAAAGATGGGCCCTTTAGGGGGTGAGAGGTGGGTAAAGTTACCACTGAACTTATCTGTCAGGATGTTGGCAATATCAGTTGGTTCTGTACATTTAGTGCCATTGTGCTGTAACTCAGAGCAGATTTGAGTGTTGCCATTGAGATTCTTGACATAGCTATAGAATGCTTTGTGGTTGTCTTTAGGATCAGTAGCAATTTTGTTTTCATAACTAGCTGTGGAGGACTTTATGAGGGATCTGAGCTTCCTACTGAGGCTAACCAGGGAGTTCCTCCAATCATGGGATTTTACTTTTTTTTGCAACAGTTTCTTTCTTCTGTTGTACAGTTTTGTTTATAGCAGGGGATCACAAGATTGGCTTCCTTTTTTTGGAGGATAGCATCTTGGTTCTATTAGGGACAGCACGATTCATGCACTTGTGTGTAAGTGCTTACAAAGTGCATTTGTGTAGGATTCAGCATCTGCGTGGGTGTCTTGAAGTTTGCCACTTCTGTCTTAAGAAGCGTGAAGTTGGCTTTGGAGAAATTTTTTACGGTGGTTTCCCTAATGGGCAGTGGGGGCGGGATGTGGATGTCTAGAGTGATTAGCTTGTGGTCGGATCTGACCAACAACAAATTGACCTCTGGTATGGAGCACAGGTTGCTCATGTTGGTAATGACCAGGTCTAGGATATTGCTGCCCCTGGTGAGGGTGTGGATAAGTTGATCTAAGGCATTGGAATTTATGAATTCCAGAAAATGTTGAGCAAAAGAGTTGGTACATGAGTAGTTTTCCCAGTTAATGGTGGTAGTTGAAATCGCCCATTATTAAGGTGTTGGGTTGTACCCTAATATTTTCCAGTGTATCAAGAAATGAGGAATGGGAATCCTGGGGCATGGTGGGGGATCTGTACCAAGTTACAATTTGGATTGCAGTCTTATCCAGAGTTAGCTGGACTTGGATAATCTCGGATGCATTATGCTGAGTAACTAGCCTGGAGGTGTGGATATCCTTAATGAATATGGACACACCTCCACCTTTAGTGTTTCGGTCCAGGTTAGGTGGCCGAAAGGTGTGGTATGAATTATAGCCTGGTAATGCAGGGGTGGTATCTGGAGCCTTGAACCAGGTCTCTGTCACTGCACAGATGTCGATGTTCTCCATTTTAAGGAGTGCCTCAAGTGAATGCATTTTGAGGTTTAGACTTCTAGCATTGAGTAGCATTACCCTCAGATTTTGCTTGCTTGTACCTGTTGCGGTGGTGAATTTGTCAAATGAACCTTTCCTAAAAAAGGCACTATAGGGGTGGCAAGAGCCTTAGCCAGTATCCAGAATCCCAAGGGCGACAGGTGCAGGCCATCTCTGGCAAAGCATTGTGGTCTGTTGATCATGTCATCCCAGGCAGACAGATATTGGATCCCCTTTGAATGACACCAGAAGCTTAGCCAATTGTTGAAATCAGTCATTTTGTTCTTTTACTGTGGTATCATTCTGGGTGATGGCAGGATGCTACTCAGGGCTAGGGTCATACTTGCCTGGGCTACAAGATTGGAGAGGTCCTCCAAGTCCCTTTTCATGTAGTCCAGGGAGGTATGTCTCAGGTCATTCACACCAACATGGACAATGACAGACTCATATTTGTACTTGTTGTGGAGTGATCTGAGTGCGTGCGTTATGGGGCAGATCCTGGCACCCGACAGGCAGCTGACAGTAACTTTCTCCTTGTTTATCCTGATGAGTGGAACATCAGTCTGCCTGACTACAGAGTCACCTATGACTAGACTGTTGGGTACATTGTTATTCCTTATGGGCTGTGGTTGAGTGGCACACTGAGTTTGTGGGCTATGTGTCATTTGGGTTGTGTTGGGGGATGGAGGTTGCTTGCATTTCTGCTTTGGAGGACTCTGTTGCTTGAGCAGATTTTTATTGAGAGCTTCCGCGAATGTAGGTGTGTGTTTTGTGTTGCTATGTGTGTGTTTTGGTGGTGTAGGTTTGATGGACTATGTGATGAGTGTGGTGTGGTGCAAGTGTTTACTTTCTCCTCTTGACTGTCTAGTCCAGTCTTGGGTGAAGAGAGCTTTGCTTCCAGTTTGGCTACATAAGTGCATCTCTCACAGGTTGTAGGGTTGGGTGGTAGGAGAAGAGGGTTTCTGTGTACATGAGGCAATTGCTGCATAACCCCAAGATGCCCAGATTCATCAGGTAGACAGGAGAAAACACCGGGAGCTGACCTTTAGACATGCCTGGATAGGTGCTTATTTATTAAGTACTAAAAACTGTTTTCCTCTAAACACGTGAGGAAAGTTGAGTGCTGCAGTAATTTGTAGCTTATTTTATTTATTTATGTTATTTTTATTTTATTTATTTTACATTTGTTAACGGAGGGTGTCTGACTCAGCCGAAAAGGCCCATTTTCAGCAGAGGCCCGGGGAGAAAAACTCCACATAGAAAAATTACAGATACATTTAGATACTTAGACATGATCAGTATACACACAAATTACAATAGACATGTTTTTACAGTGGTATGCAGCACATCAACAGTTACAGTGGAGAGAACAAACAAAAAAATATTAATTTAAAAATAAAGGTAATTAATAGATTTGTGGTGTACAGCTGACATTTAGAACATAGGTAGAATACATACATAGTACACAGGTACAGTACATACATTGTAGATTAGCCAGTGTTTGTGAGTAAGAGTGAAAGCTATTATAATGTACTCTAGGTTAAGTATGTGTACCTTATCCGCTTTCACTAGCCTGGGGAGCAATCATGGGACTGCCAACTTTTTTTGAGATGTTGCCTAAAGAGGTTTTTAAAGGAGGCTTTGGACGATGTGTTTTGTATGCTAGTGGGGACAGAGTTCCATTTTTTAGCCACTGAACTACTACATAGTGTGTCTCCAAAGCTATTGTAACTGTTGGTGACTTCTAGTAGTAGTTTGCTTGATGATCTAAGAGGCATTTTGGTTGAGTGATGTACTAGGTTTTTGAGGGCAGGACACTTATTGGGGAGGTAATAGACAGAATGACAGAGGAAGAGCTGATTGTAGGTTAGGAGGTTGGGCATTTCAAGCCAGTGGAGCTGTCTCAAACCAGTACAGTGATGAGTTCTATATGAGCAATTTGCAGCAAAGTGGGCAATTCTGTTACAGCAGGCTTCCATTTTGCTTAGTTCAGTTTTGTTTATTTAGTTTACTTAATTAGTGCTTAGAACAAGTGCTGAGCTCAAAGAAACAGATTTGAGTGCTAAAACTAAAAAACTGGCTAGTTCTAAGGGAAAATTTGAAGAACACACTTTATGGCCTGGGGAATAGTTTAACCCTAGCTAAGCGGCGATGCATGAAATGTATTTTTTTTTGTAATATAACAGTAGCAAATGAGCAAACTGATTTAAACAAATTAACCAATTAATCAATAAAAAGCTAAAAACTGAGCCCCATTCCAGCAGTCTTCGATCAGACAAGTTCTAACTGCACACTCCTGCCACTAGGGTGCAGGGGAACCTTCTCCAAAAAAAGGTGGTCTGGATTAGTGCTCAAGTTATACAAACAAAGCTACATTCAGCAGGTCTGAATTTAGTCTATGCTACAGCAAACAAGGCGTACCAATTTCAGAAAGAAACTGTTCAAATAGGCAGGCACAATAAGCCTTTAACCAGAAACGTCCCTCTCACAAGAGTGCAAATCACACCTTCTTAATGTAAAATAACTGGCCTGAAGCCCAAGTGCTTAAACCAGAACGAATACACTTTTAGAATAACAGACACTAAGCCTTCAATCAGCAACTCCCAACTTAGAAGGATGCAAGCTACCTGTCCTGCAATAACAGTGCAGACCACAAACCTTCTTAATGTAAACAACTGGTCTGAAGCCCAAGTGTCAGACAAAAGTCAGCTTTTAGCAGTCTGTAGGATACAGAACATAGTGACAGAGCTTTAAGTTTGTCTATGTAGCCCTTGTATCCTTTTAGTGATGTACCTCTGTGGGTGTTCCAGTTGTTTCATGTGTCTGGATAGATACTTGCTAAAGGGATCATTATATTCAATGAATGGCCTAATGAGGGCTGAGTAAAAATGGACAGTGACATCACTAGATCTATACACAATCCTTTTGTCTATAAGATGTGTAATATAGAATGACTGTCTTACAACAATGGACACATGTTGGTCAAACGTTAGGTCACTCTTCACATAAGTTCTCAAATCCCAAACAATTGAGTCAGCTCTTAGGGGCATGTTGTTAATGTTGTAGTTCCCTAGGATAGAGGACTTCCCAGAGGATACACTAATGCATTTTTTTGACATTTAGATTCAGTCCATGATTTTGGCACTAGATGTTTATTTGGGACAAAACTTCCTTCAGGATGGCTAAGTCATTTGGGTATTCAATGACTGGGGATTACACTCCTTAGCTAAACTATGGAATTCTATCCCCCCCTCTCTCCGCTGTACTCAGAATCACTCTAATTCCAAATCTCTCCCCCATTCCTACCTTACCTCAAACGGGCACTGTTCCTGTTCCTTTCCCACCTAAATTACACTGTTGTCTCTTCCAAACTCCCCTTCAATCTCATCTACTACCACCTCTGATCACTAACATTATTGTTAAAACAAACACTAAACTTGTATTAACACTTTATGACTTGTACTTTTAATTATACTATCTATACTACTTTTGACTTTATCCATATGTTAACGTTTGTGTTTTTTAAACATACACTCCCTGATTTTGTATTTGTATTTTAAATTGTATATTTATGCTTTTGTATACTGTATACTCCATACTTATATTATGTTAACTGCTTTTGAAGCTTTACTCCCTGAGCCTCCACTGAAAATGGACCCTGCTTGGCACAGTGGACCTCCCCCGGTCATCAAACTGGAAATAAATAAATAAATAATGACTGCTTCTAGCTTGCAGTCATCTGAAAACAGTTGAGGAGAGCCCTTTGGTATATACTTTTCTAAAGTAAAAGCCAATATCAAACAAAAAATGTCCCAGCACATAATCCTAGGTGACTCCGCTGGTGACTGTTCTCTTTGTGGAAATAACTTTCCGTATTTTGATTTCCTGCATCCTATCTGTGAACCAGTTGGCAATTCAGTGGGTGACATAACTATTTATTTATTTATATTTATTTATTGACATTTGGTGACCGAGAAAGGCAGACTGGGTCAAAGACCTTTTTTCAGTGGAGGCTCAGGGAGAAAAGCTCCAGCAATGCTTACAATAATGAAAACATATTACATCAGTTTAATTTTTACATCAAAATTACAAACATATGATAACAAATGAAAAAAATAATATATTAGTTTACATTTTACATCAAAATACAACAGTGATAAAATATAGGATGTTATATACAGGAGGATTATAAGTAGATGATACAAAGTAGAGAGCTGAATGTCCCACCCGTTTTTATGAAGATTAATCATTAGGATGGAAGAAGGACAATATAAAAAACTGACTATATTTAGAAGTGGTGGAGATGAAAGTAAGAGGGGAAGAAAGTAAGTAGATAAAACTGTATGTTATTTTAGGGAAACAAAATCTTATTTTATTCAGTTTTTCTACTATGTCTGAGTGGGGAATTGTACAAAAAGCCTTTGTCAGGTCAAGGTATGTGGCATGTACTATTTTGCCTTTATCCATTGCTTTGGTGACCTTCTAAAAAATCCACAATTTTGAGTAAGCACAACCTATAATTGACAAATCCAAACTGAAATGGGTCCAGTGTTTTGAAGTTATCTTATGGAGAGTTTTACCATCTACACATAAGTACAATAGAGAGTCAATTATCTGAACTAATTGGGACCTTGGTTAGTTTGGATAATCAAACCGTTCTGATAATCAAACATATATTGAACCGGATAAAAAACTGCTAAAATCTTGCTTTTTTCTACACGCAGGAATACACTTTTCAACCATTCAGCGATTCCAATGGCCAATAAAGAATATTTTTCACATACAAGCTGGCTACAAGCTCAAAAAACTATAATGTTTACATATTCAGACTTTATGACTTTTCCAACCCAAAAACTTTGGAAGGCTGGTTCTGATAATTGATATTTCTGATAATCAACATAGGGATAATCGACTCTCTACTGTATTGCTAATACTACATTGTCATAAAATTATCCTATACAAAAAAAAAAATTGCAATTGGAATTTTGAACTGTTTTAGCTTGTTGTTTCAAGCTAATTGGTGGTTTTGGATCACATAAATCTTTGTAATTGAAGTTATTGTTCTGAAGAAGTCTCTAGTTGTATGCCTTTGAGATGGAAGCACTACAGAATTATTTTTGTTCATATCAAATAAAGTTAACAGGAGCTTCGTTTAGAAACATAAGAATAATACAAGCTAAGTGATCACTGAGACCATAAGATGCCCAGCCATAGACACCTTTAAGCAGACACACTTAAAAAGTTCTTCCCAACTTTGTCAAACACTTCATACCTCTTACCGCCCCCTCCCCCACCAAACAAGCAGGGTCTTACTAGGGCCTGGTGTAAATTTGTGTCTACCCATTCAATTATCAAGACTAGCCTTAACGCTAGCCAAAAAAGCACTTTATTTGACCTACAGTGGCAACTCATTCCACAGACTGGAAATGTGTTGTATTAATTACATATGCTTCCAACTAATCTTGTTAATTTTTTGCTGTAGGTTTATTTATCTAATGCAGGTGTTTGTGGAGGCAATGTTTTTGTGAAGAAACAGGAGGGTAAATAGGATTTGTACTTTTAAGTTCAAAAAGCTAAATACAGGCAGGAAGAGAAGCAATTGCAGAATGCTAAACAGAAAATAAGGGATTACCTTGATAATATGCATGAGTTTAGAAAGACTGCTGCTAAGCAACTGTTTTTTGATAATAACTCTAGAGCATAAAAACTTTTAGCACAACGACTCAAGCAACAGAATGCAGAAAGGACAGCAACCTAGCTTAGGGAGCCTATAACAAGGAACATAACAACAGATCCTGTAGAAGTATTATAAATATTTCGGAAATTCTCTGAAAGTCTGTATAAAGCACAGAAATATGGAAATCATGAAAAGGTACAAATGGAAATGTTTATGGAAGAATTAAATATGCCAAGGCTAGAAGTAGATGAGGCTCAAATTACTAACAGGATAGGAGGAGATGAGATAAGGTGATGTATAACCAATCTACAGGAAAGTCCCCAGGAATAGATGGTATTCCTGTGGATGTTTGGAAGATAGGAGAGAAAAAAATGATAAAGATCTGGAAGGTTTTGTTTAACAGTATTTTAAGAGGAGGAGAAGTACCAACATACTGGAAGAAAGTGGTGGTAGCTGTAATACCTAAAGAGGTAAACCATGATTATAAAGTGTGCATGTCTAGACTAGCTAAAAGAATGGCAAAGGTGAGGCTAAAATTGAAAGATATGGATCAATGTGGTTTTGTGGAGGGAAGATAAACATTTGGAAAGATTAATAGAGCAATGATGATCCAATAGGAATCAGAATGCAAGAAAATGCAGCTGTTGTTAGTGGGTCTTAATGAAGAGAAAGCATTCAATACAGTAAGCTTAATTAGGAGGATATATGAAGGATTGGAAGCAAGAATTAAGGTGGGAGGGCTCCTCCCTGATAAGTTGTGTTTGACCACAGGAATCAGACAGAGGTGTCCTCTTTTCCCTTTGTTACTTGTTTTATATTTAGAGCCACTAACAAAGAAAATAAGGGAATCAGAAATACAAGGATGTAATTGGTATGGTATCAAGAAAAGTTAGATTTATTTGCAGATGATATTGTTTTGTACCTGATAAATCCAGAACACGCCATCTCAGTGTTGTGAAACATTTTGAGATAGTTTCAAGTCTTTTCAGATATAAAATTAATGAATATAAAACAAAGGCTATAGCCTTAAAGCTATGTATGTACACATGAATTAGTTCAGCAATACCCATATTTATGGGACCATGAGAAGACAAAGCATTTAGTACTATGGAGTAAAAAGGCTTCTCTTCCCACATATCCTTAGCTGCCATAACAGACTTAAAAGATAACACAAAAGCTAAAAAAACTGGAAGCTCTTGTTTATGGATATGGATAGTAAGACAAAAGCAGTGAAAATGTATTTTTTATATAAAGGTCAGGAATATTTTTATCAACTAGCGGAGAAGTTGTGGACAATACTTAATAAAGAACTGAATGAATTTATCTAGGATGGGAAGAGGGCAAACGTTAAGTAAGATAAGCTGATCCTTCCAATAGAACAAGGTGGTTTAGGATTACCCAATTTGGAGGGATATTTTAGAGGTACATAGTTAAGACTCATATAAAATTATATACATATTTATGCACATATATATATATATATATATATATATATATACATACATACACACACACAGACATACACACACACATATACATATATACACACACACACATAAAAGTATAAACACAAGCAGAAGGTTATAATTCAAAATGATGATGAAGCAGAGGAGAAGTTCAAGAAATAAGGAGAAAGTAGGATTTTGGATACAGATCATTAAGGAGAACAACCATACAGAACATTACAGTCATAAAGTAGCAGAAAGTATTCCAAGAGTACAAAAATGGAGAAAGGAGATTTTGCTAATTGAAATGACTGCAGGTAGGTATACAGAAAATAGGCAAGAGGGGGTGGGAATTTACTGGAAAAATTGCAAAGCAACCAAGGATACTGGCAGCAAATAACAAGAGAGGGAAAAGTAATAGAGGGGGATGAGGCCAAGAAGACATCTGGACTGCAGGCTGGAGTCTGCTTTCCCTACTAGGGATTGTTATCAGAGTATACGCAAAGAGAAAAGGGGTATAGGAATCCTAAGTGAAAGATCTGGTCTGGTAGAGCTTTTAGTTGAATCTACAGCAGAAGCTGCTGTTAAAAAAGGAATAATTAGTGAGACATGTAAAATCACCTCACAGCAAAAGGTTCTCTGGTTCGATCTTCAGCTGAGGTGCCTTCTGTGCAGAGTCTGCATGTCCTCCCTGTGGTCACGTGGGTTTCCTCCGGGTGCTCTGGTTTCCTCCCACATCCCAAAGACATGCTGTAGGTGGATTGGATACTCTAAATTGGCCCTAGGCGTGACTGCGTGTGCCTTCTGTGGAAGGTTGGGTGCCGGGATGGCAACTCGACACTGTAAAACTCCACTGCCAATCATGAGCGGACAGGTGATCCGCTGTGGCGACCCCTAACTGAGAAAAGCCGAAAGAAAAAGAAGTGAGGCATGTAAAATACTGCATCATAATCATAAAAAAATCTGCCAGAGGAGGTTAAAATGATTGGGAAGAGAGACTAGAAAAACAATGTACAAGAGGACAATGGGAGGATATATGTACGGCTCTCAAGTATGTAACAAAGTCCAGAAAATTTAGGTAGTATCTCTGCTTGGACATATTTGCATAGTATTTTTATAGCCCAAGCAGACCTCAAAGAATTTTTCCTCAGGTAGATACCAAATGTTGGAGGTGTGAAGGGGAAAAAAGAGGTAATAGGGAAAAAGAAGTTATGTACCTACCATAACGTTCCATGTTAGTTGTCTTCATCTCGCCTTCTTTCATGCTGGTCGGGATCGAAGCCGATCCTCGGCTCCGACTCGGCCATCTTCTATAGCAAAGCAAAAAACACAGCGTCTATGGGACCTGATGGTATCCCCGGCTGCGTGATACGTGAACTCCAAGAGGAGCTAAACCCGCATATAAAAATGTTATTTAACCTTAGCCTTACTACAGGATATGTACCTGAACACTGGCGTGCAGCAACAGTGGTCCCACTCCACAAGGGAGGCTCCACTACAGACCCTGGGAACTACCGCCCCATAAGCTTGACCAGCCTGGTTTGCAAAGCTATGAAAATAATTATTATGGAACTCATAAACAACGACATTGGGGACCTACAGACACTTGATCCCACCCAGTTCGGCTTTGTAAAGGGCAGATCCTGCCTTTTGAACCTGGTTGACTTTTTCAAAACAGTCACTAGAGCCATTGATGAGGGCAAGGCAGTCCGTACAGCCTACCTGGACTTGGCTAAAGCCTTCGACACAATACCCCACTCGGGGATCACAGATAAGCTAAACAGCTTAAATGTAAATCCATATGTCACAAGATGGGTTGCAAACTGGCTAAAGAACAGAACCCATAAAGTCAAGATTGCGGGAGCCATGTCAGACTCCAAGCCAGTCACAAGTGGTGTCCCACAGGGCTCTGTCTTGGGACCCCTCTTGTTCGTCATTTACTTCTCAGATGTGAAAGCAAACATGTGAGGATTGTGGCTGGCAAAGTTCGCAGATGACTGCAAACTAGGCGCCATAATCGATACACCAGCTGACACATACATCCTACAAAAAGGCCTCACCGAAATGGACAACTGGTGCCGGAATCACAGCCTAAAACTGAATGCCAAGAAATGTATAGTCATCCCCTTTAGGAAAAACAAAATACCCACAAATTATCACATAGACAGTAACCCACTGAGTACCGAAAAAGTAATCAGAGACCTGGGGACCCAAGTTGATAGTGACCTCTCATTTGACACCCACGTTGCCAAAGTGGTTAGAAAGACTTTCTACCTTGCCCACCTCATCATGAAGGGGTTCACATCCAGATCAAAGGAGGTCATCGTACCCCTGTACTCCTCCCTTATCAGGCCCATGATTGAGTACAATGCCCCATTTGGTATGTACCTCACCCGGCACTTACAACAGCTGGAGAGACCCCAGAAGTACGTCACCAAGAGGATCAAGGGTCTACAACATATGTCATATGCTTCCAGGCTAAAGAAACTCCAGCTCTATTCAGTAGCATACCGCCTGCTCAAAGGTGATCTGTGCTTGACATACAAGGCCATGCCCAACCAGGAATTGATGGACATGCTCCACCTCAAAAAATCAAAATCCATAAGAACCACGAGAGCCAAAGATTTAAACCTCAGTACAAGCATGAATAGTACATGCTGGAGGGACAGATTCATAACTCAGAGGCTTCCCATACTCTGGAACAAAATCCTAGTCCATGTTAGGCAGAGCCCCTCAGTGACTCTCTTCAAGAGAAATCTTGACGAGTGGATGGGAGATCGTAGGTTTACCCTGGGGGTCACCCCCTGTGTCGCTACTTAACAGAGGCACAGTAAACTAATTTTAATAAGTAAGGGGGTCTTCAATGTGTCACTACTAGACAAAGGCACAGTATTCTAAATTTATCCTATACACCTTAGTACCACTACATGGGGTGGCGAAAGCCACATCTCCAGGGCTAGGCTTGCAAATGCCCCAGGGCAGATAGCCTAGTACTAAACTATGAAACTATGAAACTATGAGAGCTGTTTACTGGCTCGAGGCTACCCCTTATCCCATGATGCCTAGTGCTAGCTACCCAGATCTCGTTTGTAATAGCTAACCCCAGACATAGCCACAGAATCAACCTGTCCAAACAAAAGGTTGAGCATACCTGTCATACTCTCTAAGTTAGTAGAGGAAACAAACCAGAGAACACTCAGCCAGTGAAACCAAAAATTCCTCTCAATCCAATAGGACAGGGGGATGGAGGATGGCAAGAAAGAAGGCGAGATGAAGACAACTAACATGGAACGTTATGGTAGTTACATAACTTCTTTATGATAAGTTGTCTATCTCACCTTCGTTCTTGCTGGTTGGGACAGCGTCCCTAGCACCTACAATCCTGGGCGGCTCATTGGAACAGACTCTTCAGAACAGTGGAACCAAAGTCAGCTCTGCTCCTGGAGACCATATCTAGCTTGTAATGAGAAATAAAGGTATGAGGATTTGCCCACGTAGCAGCTGCACAGATAGAATCCATGAGCAACCTAGATTGGAAGGCTACAGAGGTGGCCAAAGCCCTAGTAGAATGACCTTTCGGTTTGATAGGCAACTCTTTGTTTCTCAATTGATAAATGAAAGTAATAATGTGAGACAACCACCTGGATAAGGTCACTTTGGAAACTGGGAGACCTTGTTTGCCTAGAGCGTAGGAAAGGAATAGTTGGTCCAACTTCCTTACATCCTTAGTCCTATGCAAGTAAAAACACAATTGTCTATGAACATCCAATTGGTGCAGTTTGTATTCTGCCTTGTTGGTGTGGTTAGGGAAAAACGCAGGAAGGTCTATAGATTGGTTTAAATTATTTTCTGAGCAGATTTTCGGAAGGAACGAGGGATTAGTCCTCAGAGCAACCCTGTCCTTATGAAAAACCAAGTATGGAGGACGAACACATAGTGCCTGAAGTTCAGAGACACATCTGGCTGAAGTAATAGCTACCAGAAAAAGTGTTTTCCAAGATAGAAATTTAATGGAACAGGACACTGCAGGTTCAAAGGTGGGCATAATTAAGGAGGTTAGTACCAAATTAAGGTCCCAAGGAGGAGGGGGATCTCTCACTGGAGGTCTAAGGAGAGTAGTCCCTCTTAAAAAGGCTTTACAGAGCTTATGAGACATAATGTTTGAGTTAGACAACCCAACATGAAAGTTAGAAATGGCCGCTAATTGAATCCTGATTGTAGCAGAAGTGGACCCAGAATGAAAAAGTTGTGCTAGGAACTCCAAAATTTCGTGGACTGGGGCTGAAAAAAGATCTACGTTCCTAGCCTCTGCCCAACAAGAAAAACGTTTCCATTTGCTAGCATAATTTTATCTGGTTGTGGACTTGTGAGAGGAGACAATAATCCCACGCACGGCCGGGGAAATGCTGGGAAGCCTGGCTAAGGTTGGAAGTGGAGCAACCAAGCTGTGAGCTGGAGTGTTTGGAGGGACTGATGCAGCCCGCCTGATTGATGAATCAGTAGGTCTGGAATCGGATCCAGAGTCCAGGGCTGATCGAGAAGGTAATGGTGCAGGAACGGAAACCATATCTGTTGAGGCCAGTAGGAGGCAATGAGGATCATTTTGCAACCCAACGATATTGCTTTCTGTAGGAGTTTTGGTATCAGGGGAAATGGAGGGAAGGCATAAAGAAGTCCCTGAGGCCAATCGTGGACTAGAGCGTCTCTGGGAGTGTGACCTGGAAGCGGAAGAAGGGAGAAGTAGTTGCTGCATTTGCTGTTGAAAGGGGTGGCAAAAAGATCACAGCAAGGCTGTCCCCATTTGTGGAAGATCAGATCTGCAACTATCTGATTCAGAAACTACTCATGAGGCATGAGAATAGCTCTGCTGAGCCTGTCCGCTATGACGTTGGATCTCCCAGGGATGTCCGTCGCAATCAGAAAACGTTGGGAGGAAATAGCTCACTGCCAGAGTCTGACTGCTTCTCGACATAGGGGGTAGGACCTGGTTCCGCCCTGCTTGTTGATGTACCACACCACTGGCATGTTGTCCGTTTGAATTGCAATGGTCCCAGAAGGGAGAGAGTCCTG
Source organism: Protopterus annectens (assembly GCF_019279795.1). NCBI lineage: Eukaryota > Metazoa > Chordata > Ceratodontiformes > Protopteridae > Protopterus > Protopterus annectens. Next base: position 1,348,299,910 of record NC_056741.1, on the reverse strand, counting down.
AAGAGCTTGCAAAGCTAGGAGCACGGCTCTCATTTCTAGGACATTTATATGCAGATGGTACTCGTGACGCTGCCAAGTGCCTTGGACTGTCCTGCCCTGATAATGCCCCCCCCCCACCCTATCAGGGAGGCGTCTGTGGTCACTGTGGCAACTGGGGGGGGGGGGGGCTGAATGAAGGGTCTGCCCTAAGTCACTAGTGGGGAGACCATCCACCAGGAAAGGTGCCTTTTACATGCTTCTGTAATCATGATCATGTGAGACATGGGTAGCTGTTGGAAGGACCACTGTGTGAACAGAAGCCACTGAAGGATCCTCATGTGAAAGTGGGCCAGTGGGATTAGAAGAATAGCCACTGCCATGGAACCCAGAGTTTGAAGGACGAATCTGACTTGGATCCTTTTGCTCTGCATTAGAATTTGTACTTGCTGGCGTACTGTAGACACCCTTTCTGGCGGTAGCCTTGCGAACATGTTCCTTGTGTCTAAGTCTGCTCCTATATGGGTGATAGATTGAAAGGGCAACAAGGCAGATTTTTCAAAGTTTATTGTAATGCCTAGCTGGGAGCAGATTGTGATTGTGTAGTCCCTGGCTTGCAGAAGTTGATGCCTGGTAGTAGCAGTGAGGAGCCAGTCGTCTAGATATGGAAACACCTGGAATCCTCAATGTCTCAGGTGAGCCGTGACCACTGCCATACATTTGGTGAACACCCTGGGGGCTGTGGTGAGACCAAAGGGCAGAGCTCTGAACTGGTTATGACTGGCTCCCAGCCGGAAGCGAAGGAATCTCCTGGAGCGCCTGTCCATTTTGATGTGGTAGTACGCATCCTGAAGATCTATGGAGCACATCCAATTGTCCTGACCCAGAAAGGGTAGAATGGACTGTAGCGTGACCATCCAAAATTTTGTTCTTTGAACAGACTTGTTTAGTCTGCTGAGATCCAGAATCGGACTCCAGTCCCCTGTCTTTTTTCGTACCAAAAAGAACCTTGAGTAAGTTCCGGATCCGTGTTGGTCTGCCGGGACTTCCTGGAGGACTCTTTTTTTCCAGCAGTTTTGAAACTTCTATGGCTGCTTGGTCTCTCAGATTGGGTGGAACATCTGGAAGGGATTTGTTTGACGGTAAGAGGGGGTTGAGAGAAGGGAATTTTGTAACCTTCGGATATAATTGACCGTATCCATTTGTCTTGCGTTAAAATTTGCCAGGCTTTTGGGTACAGTGAAAGTCTTCCCCCGACTGCCTCCAGAGGTGGGCAGCCGGGCAACCCTTCAGGGATGCTGAAAGGGCTTCTCAGAGAAGGATTCTCTGTTGCCCTGGTTCTGCGGACCCCCTCTGCCATGAGGGTGGCGTCTGTTGTTGTTTCCCTCTCTGCCCCTGGAGGAAAAATCGCTACGTGTGTCAGGCGAGGCTCCCTGGGATTTTCGGAACCACATTTTACCACTCTTCTGACCCTTGGGGTATGGTCTGGAAGGAGTGGAAAAATGGACTCCCATGGCAGAGAGAGTCTTGCCTTCTTGCTCACACCTAGTCAAAGTGTCTCACCTGTGGTCCAAAAAGAAAGGAACCATCAAAGGGGGTGTTGGTGAATGATGCTCTAAAGGGTTCCGCAAAGTTACACAGCCGCATCCATGCATGTCTCCTAAGGGCCACTCCCGTACTTGTGGCTCTACTCGCACCATCAGCTGCATAGGAAATGAGCCTCATGGAGGAGTTGACTACAGAATTAAGGGTCGCTAGCTGGGAAGCCACTTTAGCTTGAGCCCCCCTCAGCAGATGGATCTTGAAGGGTATCTCCGAGCTCTTTAAGGAGATCCCTCTGAAGCCGGGTAAAATGGCATAAGTAGTTCAGTGACCTCATAGAAAAGGTCGCTGAAGCAAACATTCGCTTCCCGTATCTGTCCATGGTCCTAGACTCCATGTTAGGAGGATGGACAGATGAAGAGGTTTCCGCTAACTCTTTTTTGGTGGCTGCTGCTACCACCATAGCATCAACAGGAACACCTTTGGTAAGGAACTGCTTATCATAGGGTGCTGTGATGAACTTGCCAGGTCTCCTCGGAGTTGGTTCCACTGTATCTGGGGCTGACCAAGCCTTTCAAGCCACCATGGACATAAGTGGATTGAAAGGCGGAGAAACCCAGGAGGTGGAAGGTCAGGAACCGAATGCATCCAGGAATACAGACTCATCCTAAGTAGGGGCTAGGGGATTCCAGTTCCCCCCCTGCTTAAGCATTTCGAGGATGTCCGAAAAGGAAACATCTTCAGAGGGGGATCTTGGGGACCCTTCCGAGTCATCTAAGTCTGCATCAAAAGTGACAGACTCAGGGAAGTCAATGTGCTTCCTTTTGCACTTCTTCTTACAAGGGGGCTCCTCTGAATGATCAGGGGAGGCCTCAGAAGAAGAGGAAACACCCAATGGGGTGCCCTGGAGCACCGGTTCCCCACGCTTGGGGTCTGGAGGAGGAGCAGAGGTTGGCACAGGCACTACAGGGGACGGAGCCGATGGGGCCGATAGTGGAGCTGGCTCAGTGGCCAGCACACTCCTCATGACATCGAAGGCATCCCTACCACGATGCAGAGAAAGCTCCGGTTCCAAGGAAATCGGAATCTTTCGCAGCACCGAGGGAGACGGCTCCGAGGCCGATGTAGGAGCTGAGCTCACCTGCACCGAAGCTCCGAGAGGGAGAATGGGGTCAGACAAGGGTCCGATGCCACTCGCCCCCTCGGAGCCAATGAGGGAACCCCGGCACCCAAAATCCCTCGACGGACGGCACCATCGAGGGAATCGGAGCCAACGACGGAACTGAAGGAGATAGAGTTGTCAGAGCCGACAGTTCCACTACTCCAACCCCAACGAACTCCGGCTCCGAGCTCAATGGAGTCGGAGGAGGAACATCGATAGAAGTGGATGGAGCTGACACCTGTTGAGGAGGGCTGGGCAACATTTTGGCAAGTGCCTGCGACTTTAGCAACCTACTGACCACTCTCTCCACGTCGTGATCCAAGAGCCTAGAGGATCGAGAGGAGTGAGAAGATCTGTGACTGCGCTCGCTCTGAAGCAGGGGAGACCGAGGAGCCGAATGTTTCGATTCCAGAGAAGGGGACCTCAGCCTCTTGTGGCTCCGCAAAGGCTCCGAAGTTTCTGATGGAGCCGACAGGGAGATAGTCTTATCGGTTCCAGCCGGTACCGAAGTAGCAGGTAGAGTCTGAACCAAAGACGGCTCCGAACTTGGAGCCGACGATTTGGTAGATTTAGGGGATTTCACAGGCTGAGTCTTGGCCAGTGAATCCTGGGGCTTTAAAAGGCCCCTAAGAATAAGCTTATTCTTACGCTCCTGCAGAACTCTTGGACTAAATGCACGGCAGATAGAACAAGAGTCCTGCAGGTGCACAGCACCTAAACAATAGATGCAAGAAGTGTGCCCATCTGTCAGAGACATCTTCTGACAGCATGAGTCACACTTCTTGAACCCAGACACCTTGGATTCTTTGGACATCCTGTAACAAATAATACAACAATAGCTACCAACAAAATACAGTCTACAGAAAAACACAGTATACTACAGACTAAAGCTAAAGTTTTTTTTTTTTTTTTTTTTTGATAGGAAAGCCACTAACTCAAAGGCTAGCCTATAAAGAAGATAGAAGGAAAGCCTCTAAGTTAAACGGCTAACCTGACAGGAAAAGAATAAGGAGGGGGGAGGGGGAGAACTTTCTAATTTAAACTAGTTCTAAAGGGGAGGGAAGGAAGCTGCAAATACACACTTAGTTTTAGTCTTATATTTGTTGTGTTAGCTGACAATAACCCCTAGGAAAAAGACTATTTCTAGTAAAAAAGTTCTATAAAGAAACTATATACGAGCCTGAGCCAGAAAAACGACACCTCGCAGCTGAAGCGGCAAACAAGATCTGGGTAGCTAGTGCTAGGCATCATGGGGTAAGGGGTAGCCTCGAGCCAGTAAATAGCTCTCGAGCTACAGAAGATGGCCGAGTCAGAGCAGAGGATCGGCTCCGATCCCAACCAACAAGAACGAAGGCGAGATAGACAACTTATCATCATATGTTTTGGGAGTGTAATGAGCTGGCAGATTTTAAAAGTTCCCTACAGAGTACTCTGACAGAAATAATGGGCCAGCAAATGGCCTATCACTGACAGAACAAACAACAAAGCAAACAGTGCTGAAAATGTAATGCCAAGATCATAAAACACTGATATTTGATAATACGAGATGCAGGCACCTCAAGTCACAACTATAAATTAATGTACAAATTACTAACTAATTTTGCAGTAAGAGGCACCCATCTACAGTTCCAGGCATGTGGGGGTACTTTCCTGCCAATTAAATATAGTCTCTGAGGTCACACTGTCAGTGTAAAGGGAGAAAGTCTAAGCTCATACAACCAAAAAGATAAAGGGAATTATTAATGTTGCTGTAAAGCAAATAATTGCCTTTACTCTGGGTTACTGCAGCCTCAGAGTTAATATATTTGGTTAGTGAATCCCACCCCCCACCCCCACATACACATGCACACAAACATATGCTCACTAACATAGCGATTAATAAAAAATAGCGTATAATAATAATAATAATACTATACAAGATTTATCTTTTCCAGTGAGCTGAATACAATATTAAAAAGATAACTACAATCAAGTGCAAAGTTGTTTACTTTTTTATTTTAGTTATATGTAACCATTAATCTATTTTGTTTCCCTGAATATCTCTGCTACTTAGTTTATAAATTAAACAGTTACTAAGTTCCATGATGTCTGGATTTAATAAGTTAGCAGCGCTTTGTAATGGATGGCGTTTCCCAGATTTTGCACTTGAAACATGCTGCTTCAGCATAAATGGGATTCTGAAACATTGTTTACTTAACATAACTTCTGTAATAGGAGACAGAGGACATAATGTTTTAAGACATTCTACTTGTGTTTTAAAAAATACAGGTTTCAACATGAGATGCACTGACAATATGACACACAAATGAACCTTGTATGTGTAGAAATAAAGCCCACATTCACTAGCACTATTCTAAAACCTGTAGCTTTTTTATTTTTAAGTATTATTTTGGCTTTATTACCAAGTATGTCTGTCTCATCATGCATTTATCACTGCCTTCAGTACTATTCAAATGCTGCATATACCAAAGTCTTCTATTTCTAAATACATGTAGTCACTGCCTGTACTATTAAAACAACATCCGATTTCATTCTTTGGTATCCTTCTATAACTGTACTAACTGTAATAATGTCCAACATTTACTGTATCCATTCGTAACGGTCACACAGATGCCTCCTATAACACGGCTTTTGGTCCAGGGAAACTAACTCAGTTATAAAATTGAATACACACCCAATTAAAAATTATATACAAATATCCATTTCAGGAGTTAGCATTGCTGTTTCAGAGTGCTTGATTCTCCAGTTCTAGTCTCTCTCAGTGGACTTCTTTCTATGTGGGGTCTGCATGCCTTTCCTGTGCCCATGTGGCTTCTTACAGGGTGATCCCGATTCCTTCCACATCCCAAAGATGCTGTATATGAACTGGTGATCCTCCAAACTGCCATGAGTATACATGACAAGTATGACTGTGTGTGTGTGTGTGTGTGTGTGTGTGTGTGTGTGTGTGTGTGTGTGTGTGTGTGTGTGTGTGTGTGTGTGTGTGTTGCGCATGTGTGCAGCAGACTAAAGTCTGGTCTTGTCTGGGATTAGTTTTCCTACCTTCCATACCCCCTTCAGTAGCAGGATAGGCTCCAGAAATCTGAACTGTATTAAGTGGGTAACTGCAGAATAAATAAACAAATGTGAATGTCATGGTTCAGTACTGATAAATATTATTTCTTAGTTTGCTGCCTTTTACAGGCTGCTCTCTGTAACCCATGCTCTCACCTGTAAATAATCAGTAATTCTAGTTTTCAAATAAATGTTAATACACCCTTTAAAGAAACTGTGCATAACACTTCTAACTTCCCTATGGCCCTCTTCCATTAAAAAACAGAGATAGCAGTACAATTTTTATAATGAAGGTAGAAGCATCAGAACAAACTGTGTACAGATCAAAAAAGGTACAGTCTTCTGTCCTTCCCAGTTTTCCTGCTAAAGCATTTTTTGAACATCTCTTGAGTTTTTCAGAACATTTCCATAATGCAAATTCACATGTAAATAAGACACATATATTTCATTATTTGTGAGGGAATGTTAATTGCATAAAAAACAAGAAGTCCACAGCAAAAAAAAAAAACAGTTTAAACTGTTAAGAGAGAGAAAATAATTTGGGCAATATATAGTGAAATATAACAATACTCCATCCTCTTAGCAATATATGAAAGAGGTCCTTAAAAAAGAAAAATAAAACTAAACTGCACAACGTGGAACCATGACATGCTCACCAAGCCTCCAGGGCTTACAACTGAATTTGTTTCACTTTTTATTATGCTGCATTTCTTAATATTAAGACAGGCTACTGTTATTGCACCGTGGATGTATTTAATCTAACCTATTCACACTCTACTACCATTGAATGTTTGCTCTTAGTTTAATTTTTGTAGACAATCTACTCTCTAATTCAACATAATGAAACTAATAATTAAAAATTCACCAACCTCTTATAAACCTTCACAGATAAATGCAAATAAAAATATTCTTAATATTAATATAATGATTAATACTCAATACTCTATAACAGCTTCCTTTTGCAGTTTAAAACAGAACTGAAGAAACGTATATGCAATAAAGAATTTCCTGCCATAATAAACATACAGGTACAACATATAGCCCCAAAATAAAGCGGAATTTATTGCAAACATACTTATATAAACCCATTAACTAGAAGTTATTATTAACTCATACAGTACATTTGGGGGGCCACATCAAAGTGTTATTTTTTGTTTTCCTTTTCTTTGTTCATCTACTGCACTGTAGATTACTGCTATTTTTCCTTCACAGTTCTGCTCTGCTCTGTACAGTTAGAATCAACTCATCTTCTGGTATTCTATGCTGAAAGTACCTCTCTGTGCTGTTTACAGTCGTATACATTACTACTACATAAGGGGCTATCCAGACATAAAAGCAGGCCCACTTCCAATAGCTTTAATAGTTCATTAGTGCTTTAATCTGCAATATCAAATTGTGTGTTTAAGACTATAAACAGACAGCAACAGTCTGTCAGTACTGCTCCTTTCAGCATCTCTGCATAATGGCAACAATCACTGCAGCCAGCATTACAGATACAGACCCAAGACCCATACTAATACTTACACTGCACATTGAAGATGACTGTAGCATTCTTCATCATGCCAGATTCTGGATCAATGACCGAGCAGTTCAGTTCCTTGTCTGCCTTCTGCAATGCTACAACAAAGGAGCTAGAACTCTGGTTAAACATCTCACCAGATGATGCCATTACTGTAGTGTCATTCACTTCCTGTTTCTTGCCATTTAGATACCATGTAAGAATAGGTGCAGTCTTCCACTTGTCTGCTATGCAGGTGAAGTCCTTGGGGACGTTCTCCTCCACTGTGGCAACTGAATGTACTTTCCCATTGATTTTAGGAGGGGGTTCCCCACAGACTGAAACAGTAAAAAAATGGAATGTCTTAATTGTTTTTTCCAAAACATCAATAACATTAAACAAAATATATTATTAAGTCTGAAAGACAATCAGACCACTGGTATAATGTAAGTCAGGCATGCTTGCTCATTTCCGGACAACAGGTTTGCAATAAAGGTGATCTGCTGCAGATCAGACACATGCAAACAGAGAAAACATTAATGAATGAGCACGCTACTTCTGAACGGGAGTTGTTTTCCTTATTTTATTTATTTATTATTATTTTTTCACTGGGTAAATGGCCTGATCTACTGACCCTTTTCGGCCACAAACTGAGCTCAAAGAGCAGAAAATACATTAGGTTCTTACTAATCAAGAGTATCATATACAGAATGAGTAAATGTTAACATTTCAGTACATATTAAGATTCAATTCAGTTAGGGTAAGATTAAAAAAGTCCGGTCAAAGTGCACTCACAGAAGAACAAAGTAAGAAAAAATACAAGCCGAGATAAGCATAAAATACAATACCTTCATACAAACATACAAGTGTATACTCCTATGTACATATGAAATGCAAATCTACAAAATCTCACATTAAGAGGCTGAGAAAAGTTTCTTAACAACTCATATAAAAGAATACATTTAAGTTATTTAACCACTGTCATGGTAACAGTTGCAGAAATATTCTGTAAAGAGACTTCTTCAAGTGCATCTTTGAAGCTTTTAATGGTTTCTAAGTTTCTGGGGTCAGTAGACATCTAGCTCCATGTAGCTAGTTCCAATCTAGAAATAAGGTTCTCTCACCTACAGCAGTTTTAAATGAAAGGCCTATAAGTCAAATTGTTGTCTTTGCACCTTTGAGTTTATAACGGTTGTCTTGCAAAGGTAGTTTCACTCAAAGAAGGGGAGGACAGTGATCTTGCTTTAGAATCTTATAAATTAGAATGCTTAGAAGAAAAGAGGCCCTATGAGGCACTGAAAGCCATTTGGAATTTTTTAGAAAATTGCAATGGCACATCTGGGAGTCTGCTAATAGAATGAATCTACATGTTTTATTCTCAGCAGTATGTACTTGCGAGCTGAATAGAAATAAGAAAAAGAAGGCCATATTCCATTTTGGGTATTAAAATATTATTTTTAGCAATGGCCCTAAGAGCAGTGGCTGAGAGGAGGCAACTGATTTTCTTGTCCTTAGTATTCACAAAGTTAATGTTTATTTTTTTTTTATTTATTTTTTTTTTAACAAGAAACTTCTTTATTAAATTATCATGTACAACATAGGCCGTGTTACATGTATATAAATGACAATAAACCATACTGACACAATCACAGTTGCAAACATTATACATTCCAAACAGTGCCGACACAACTGTAGCTGCAAACATTATACATCACTTTTAACATATACAGTCATTGTCAGTCAACCATTACATAGCTCATTCAAATCCTGCCTTCTTTTAAATCTCATTCTTCCTCTGTATGTATCGATCCCACAGTTCCCATTTTTTCCTATGCAATTTGCTCCTAACCTTTTCTAAAGATCCCAGTTCTAGTTGTTTTATCTCTGTTACCATCTTCACTACTTCCAGTAAACTTCGTTGGACTCTGATTTCCATTTTCTAGCAGTTTCTTTTTTTGGCAGCCATCATAATTAGACTCAACAAGGCCTTACTATGTCTTGGCGATTCTGATTCTGTATCATAGCTCAAAAAATTAATTTCCCTAGTTAACCCAATTTGCTCACCCAGCATCTACGACAGAGCAGTCTGCAGGGAATCTTTAAAGTCTAACAACTCATTACACTCCCAGAAAATATCTTCAGAGTTACCTCTTTCTGTCCCATCACACTTTCAACATTTGCTGTCTACCTGAGGAAAAATTCTTTGAAGTCTGCTTGGGGTATAAAAATATCTATGCAAGCACTTCCAGGCAAAGATCCTAATCTTCTTGACTTTGTTCCATATTTGGGAGACATACATATATTTCCCCATTGTTTCTTTGTGAATTGCTTATCTAATCTCTCTTCCCAATCCTTCCTAACTTCCTCTGATTGATTCTTATAGTTAGCGTGCAATATTTTATATGCTCTACTAATTATTCCTTTCTTAATGGCAACTTCTGTTCTAGAACTACTAAAAACTCTACCAGTGCTGGTCTTTCGTTTAGGACCCTCTATTTCTTTCTCTTTGCCTATACTCCGACATCAGTCCTTGATATGGAAGGCAATCTCTAGCCTGCAGTCCAAATAAGTTCTTGGCAACTTATCTTGTAACAAAATTTTAACTAAGTATATGTGGTAAAGGAGAGAGCAGGGTCAAGTACAAAGTCTGCATAACCCTGTTCAGTGAGATTAGGTATCATGTTCCCCATTTAGCTCTGTTAAGACAGTTGGTGGAATTGTGGGTAATTTCTTGGCTGAGATGAAGACTGTGACATTAGTTTTCTTAGTGTTAATGAGTAGCTTGTTAGAGGTAAGGCAAGTGCATGACTGAGTGAAGTGGCCATGTAACTTTGTTTTCAATTCAGAGTAACGTGTACTGGATTGCAAGACCAGCATATCGTCTGCATATATTATTAAATTAAGATTTGATAGTTCTAGGGGGAGATCATTGACATAGGAGAAGAGATAAGGATCTAGCATAGAACCTTCTGGTATGCCTGTGTTAAATGTTCCAGCAGAAGGGCATTCCATCTGGAAAAAATGGAAAAGGAACCCTCACAATATGGAGTTACTCCAAACTGCAACCAGTACTGTAAAAGTCCTGTTCCTTGACAGAAACAGGAAACAAAACAGGTCTAGACCTAATCTGTTTTTGAAAGAAAGAAATTGCTTAGCAGGAACATTAAATAACTATTCATCTACTAAAAATGAGCCAGTAACATCTGGCTCAAGAAAATTATCTGGCCTTAATTTTGTTTTTAATATCCTCAGTAAGCCATGGGCAACTCTGTGATCTGAGCCTTCTTTTTGTAAAGGGGTACACTGTATCCTTAACTGTAATCAGTTTGAGCTGAAAAAGTCTAAAGAAGTGGTGAGGTCAGTCATGGTAAACAGGGAGACCAATCTATATCGCTGACTATGGTGCTGAGATTTGGCAAATTATTATGAGGGACATATCAATTAATGGAGGTGTTTTATATGCCCTGAATAACCAAAAGGATTTAATGAGCAATTGGTCATCTCAGAGCATTTTGCAATATTTCAGTGTGAAGGCAACTGTTTTGTATGTTGGTTATTAATACGTCAAGTGTAGAGGTACAGCTGTTCCTTGCATCTGTTTGAGTAGGGACCTGCATTATTTGGGCCAGGTTAAATTGCTGCAACATTTTGTTCAGAGGAAGAAAATTCAAAGGAGTGCTAACACCTCCATGCCAGTATGTTGCTCCAACCTGGACCAGGAAGAGTAAGAGGGTGGATGGGGCAGCAAGGCATCGGAAGTCCGCCAATCAAATTAGTGAAAACTGATTAGATAGCTGAGTTGTGACAAGGAAAAAGGCAACTTCTAACTCCAATATAGCAGATAACACGGACTTCCCAAAAGTACAAGTAAACATCACATGTTAGGACTGAGAGCTAATAATTAGTTACATCTTGGAGTCCAGAATTTAATTTTTTCAATCTCCACTTTATACTGTGTGACATTAAGTAAGTAACCTAAGCTGACAATGTTCCAAGGTCACTCATGAAAAAGCGGCACTTGTGCCTAGTGACCCTGTCTAAGAAATAAATATAGGCCATTGATAATTAAATGAGAAAATCAAATACAGAAAATTTGCATACGAGAAAAGTAAGGACAAAAAGTAGTCTACTGGAATGGGACAGAAAAGACAGAAAGATGTACTGGTGGAAGGGGATAAAAAGAAAGGAGGCTGAGGTAGAAGACATGCTGCAACAGACGTGAGGCAGAATGGAAGAGTGACACAATTTAAAAAGGTGGTTGGTCTAGAAAGGTCAACCAGGAGTAAAAAGGAGACGAGCAACTGAAACAAATATATTATTATTATTTACTTCTGATTTAAAAAGTACTGTATGGAGCTCAACTAAAAAGTATGAGGGTCACAGACTTGAGTCATCCCTATGCAATGTCAAAATGATGAAAGCCAGGACATCTGATCTTTATAACAGATGGCCTATTCGTATCCTGAATCTCTGAATCTCTAGCCAGTACTACAGCAAGAGACACCTATACACTGGTATTGTACAGCCCCATACCATAAGACTTATATCCTTCTGCTTACTGTTTTCCTCATTTCTGTTCTGGATGAGAAGCAACATTTCATGTTTTGCAACAAGTCTCCCAATTTTATTACAGCAATATATTACTGACTTTGTAATCCACAAACACACCAATAGTAATCAGCATACAGACTACATTTCACAAAAACACAAAATGCCTTTTTCCCCAGCTTTCTGTTACCCGGGCATTAGGGCTAATGCCTCATCAGCTTAACTCAAACCTTTTAGAGAATGTGACTTGTCACCTTACAAAGTGAACCTCCAAACAAACACAGAGAAAGAGAAGCATGACCTTGAGGCTTTGTAAGCCTCACATATGGGCTGTAGGTTTTGAAGGGAGCAAACACACACCTCTTCAGTACTGGACATCAGTGCCAAGTACTTTTTTTATTTCCTGTACTTCAAAGGCAAGAATCTATAATGATACATGAATGTGATGCACACTGCTCTATTAATGTTTACTGTCAAACTTCTGTTTTCTTCAGACAGAGGGCTTAGAGTCATCATACTTAAGCATGGCATATTCTACCCAAGCTCCAGATGTGCAAGAATAGGCAACAAAACATTCAGCACCACAACAACCCTCTGCATACCTGCACACTAAACAGTTATGAAGACAGCCAAACAGCAACATTCCAAAAGCCTCATTCCCAAGTGATTGCTGAATGCTGCCCTTCACATCCTACAGTCTTTCAAGCTTTTACACACTACTTGCACAACTATGCAAGTCTTTCCAGTGAACATAAGCATCACAATAATAACCATGTTTCTGCTCAAGCTGTAGGTTTCCTAGCTCACTCCTCCTCTTCATCTGTATCCCAATGAAGTTTTACCTTGTTTCCGTTTCTGCTTTCAACCACAGAAGAACATCTTTTCATTTGTGTCTTTCCACAATATCAGTACACCAGCTACTGAATAAAAAAGTGGGGTAATTCTTGGGTTACCATAATGGTTGCCACCAACTTATCACCATTCTCTGTTTTCCAGTTTCTAATCAAGATTTCTCCCTTATGTGGCATTTCATTTCTCATCTACCCAGCTTAGCAACCTTTCGTGTGAAGCCATCTTACAAGGCCTCGTTAAAATCAAGGCATTTGCTACCAATCAAAAATGTCCATAGGTATGCCCAATTTGCCCTCCATCGATGAACCAGTGCTGTCTTGAGTGCAGAGCCCTGATTAATGTCTTTCACAGTGATTTCTTTAATCTGTGTCCAGGACAGGCCCCATTGCTAAGATGAAGCTACTTCCCTCCCCCCGCACAATTTCTCTGAAATGGAATGCATCTGCCCTGTACCACTCCCATACTGTATGTTTGTAGTCCCAGTGCTGCATCCACTATTCGTTCTCTCACTTCCTTTGGTCATGCCTTCTTTTTCCCTGTTTAGAACATTCAGCTGAAGCCTTCACACCTTCAAAAGGACAACTATTTGCTCATTATCAAAACATCATGTATAAAATATCAGTGTAGGGTTACAGCAATCAAGTTTCTTGAAGGTCAGTAGATTATAAAGGACATACACTTGACAGTCTAATCTACTAATTTACAAATCATTGGGAAGCATCACTCCTGCAATTTGCAAAATTCCAACCCAACTATGATTGTTTTTCATACACATGCTTGTAGAATATTTTGTCCCTTTTTTGGACTGTATCACTTCATCTGCCACTCATTCTTTTCGAATGGCTACTACATTCCCTACTTCCTCCTGCCTCACACAACACAACAATTCACCCTTCATTGTCTCCATTTATAATAAAAGTAGTAAACTTCTGCTGTCTTTTTTCTGTTAGCTACATTAAGAACTTTTTTTGTATTTCTTGAGCTAATTTCTCAAATGCTGCATTTCCCATTTCTGCATATTATTTCCTTCTTTCACCAGGCTTTAAAAGATATTGATCACCCCCCCCCCCCCCCATCAGAGACCGCTACCCTAAAATACTCTCACTTTCATTCTTAGGCCTTCCCTTGATATTGCTGAGCAGCAGAAATGTTCTTGTTGTACTACTAAGCACAGAGTATAGTGGACCTACTAGGATAATCTAAGCAAACAAATTGAAAGAAAAATCAGCTTCCTTCATCATATTGTATTCTTTTATCTCATATACCCTTATGGCATCTACCACTGTAACAGCAGCAGCAATGCTATATGGTTACACAGTTTGACGAACGGCTGCCCTAATGTGTCACTAACTCAGGCAAATTAGAGCTGCACCCTTGTTTTTGTCTATTCTCTACCAGATTTCAGAAATTTTTTTAGAGCAAAAAACTCAAAAGATTCTTCAGATAATATTAAGAGTGATGTTGACTGAGTAGCTCTGGTGGCACAGAGGGATAAAGCTCTAATTATGTCCCAGCCAACCTAGGTTCGATTTGTGGCTCGAGTGGCAGGGAAAGGATGGATGTGCCTGACCTGGACTGAAGGGTGCTTGCTGATATGCTCCTTAAGGGGAGGTGTGGTCCAAAGAGGGGCATTGCCCTCAGACACAATCAAGGACAGCGAGGGGTTGGGAAAGGGAATGTGTAGGGCATAAACAAAATAAATAAACAAATAAATAAATATAAATATGAGACAAGCAAAGACACCAGGATGCTCATAAGATCTATGAACAGTCTCAGCAATACCGGAGTAAGAGGGGTGGGTGGTCCCAAGTGTGTACATGGGGCACTGGGCCAGTAAGGACAAGCTCTGAGGGGACCAAAAAAATTAAAGTTCCAAGATGGCTGCACACTGAGTAACAGCTTAATTTCAGCTCTCCCAGTGTGAAAGCAGAAACTCAGAAATGAGAGCCAGTGAATTTGTCTTTTTGGGTAAATTTCAGTTAATGGCTAGTAAGTGCACTGTCTGGATGCCAGCAAAGAAGAAATTTAGAGAACACGAAAGAAAATCAACCACAAAAGGTGAAGAGAAAACTCTGGCTGGGAAGAATCTTGCAGCTGTTCAGCAAAAAGTGTTTCAATCTCCAACTTTGGTGCAAGATATGACCTCCAATAATCTAAGGAAAAAATAAGTCAAATGTGCTCAGAGCTGTTTAACAAAACACTGTGAAAGTCAAAGCAAACTTTTATTGTCATTCAGATTATACAACTTGTGCATCACTGAACCAAATTTCGTTAATCCTTTTCAAAGTGGAGCCATTTTCACATTGCAATCTGTATTACAACAGCTGCTACTGACGTGACACACAATGTCTTAGACTCCTTAGCTAACTACACATAAAAATTGCACAGAAAGGGGGAACTTTTCACTGTAATAATTATTGCACATTTAGGATTTCTGTAATAATTATTGTACGTTTAGGATTGTTGTAATCATTATTGCATATTTAGGATTGCATAAGAATATGAATTAAGAGAATCCCTGTGGGATTATTGCACCAAACATATTGCACAAAAATATGTAATACTGCTGTAGCCTTTTCAAAGTTCAGAGTTCAGCACAGTGTTAAGTTAGTATGAGTTTAGTAGTCTGATGGCCTGTGGAAAAAAGCTCTTGTTGTATCTGGCTGTTCTGCATCTCATACTGCGGTATCGTTTACCAGGAGATAATTAGGTGAACAGTCCATGGGTAAGGTGGGTAACGTCTCTGATAATTCTGTTGACCCTACTGAGGCATCGCAACAGGTGTATTTCTTGGATGGCTGGGAGCAAGGTCCCAATGATTTTCTCTGCTACATTAATCACTTTCTAAAGGGCCTTTTTGTCTGAGGTGGAACAGTTACCATACCATAGGTTCATAGGTTCATAGGTTTATACTAGGCTATCTGCCCTAAGGCATTTATAAGCCTAGCCCAAATTTTTGTGGCTTACGCCACCCCTTATATGAAAAAATACTGTGCCCATTAGTTTGTTGTGCCTCTGTCCAGCAGTGACACAGAGATGATTCCCGGGGTAAACCTACGATCTCCCATCCACAGGTCTAGGTTTCTCTTGAACAGAGTCAGCGAGGTGCTCTGCCTCACATGGACCGGGATTTTATTCCACAGCATAGGGAGTCTCTGAGTGATAAATCTATCCCTCCAGCACGTCCTATTTATATCCATGCTAAGGTTTAAGTCGCTTGCTCTAGTGGTTTTGGTGGATTTGGATTTTTTGAGGTGGAGCATGTCCATTAATTCCGGGTTGGACATGGCCTTGTATGTCAGGCACATGTCACCTCTGAGCAGACGGTATGCGACTGAATAGAGCTGGAGTTTCTTCAATCTGGCAGCATATGACAGATTTTGGAGTCCCTTTATCCTTTTGGTGAGGAACTTTTGGGGTCTCTCCAATTGCTGCAGATGTCGGGTGAGATACATCCCGAATGGGGCATTGTACTCGATCATTGGTCTGATAAGTGAAGAGTACAAGGGAACAATAACCTCACTAGATCTGGATGTGAATCCCTTCATGATCAGGTGGGCAATGTAGAAGGTCTTTCTAACCACTTTAGCAATGTGAGTGTCAAAAGAAAGGCCACTGTCAACCTGGGTCCCCAGGTCCCTGATAACCTCTTCTGTGCTTAGTGGATTGCCACCTATATGGTAGCTTGGGGTTACCTTGTTTTTCCCGAAGGGTATGACTATACATTTTTGGCGTTTAACTTCAGGCCATGGCTCTGGCACCAGCTATCTGTTTCCGTGAGTGCCTGCTGAAGGATATCCGTGTCTGATGCACTTTCCACTATGGCCCAGTTTGCAGTCGTCTGCAAACTTTGTCAGCCAAAGTCCTCCTATGTTGGCCTGTACTTCTGAGAAGTAGATGCCAAACAATAGGGGCCAAGGACCGAGCCCTGTGGGACACCACTTGTGACCGGCTTGGAGTCTGACACAGCGCCAGCAACTCTAACCCTGTGGGTTCTGTCCTTAAGCCAGTTTGCAACCCATCTTGTGACATATGGGTTTACATTTAAGCTGGTAAGTTTTTCTACAATACCCGAGTGGGGTATTGTGTCGAAAGCCTTTGCAAGGTCAAGGTAGGCTGTATGGACTGCCTTTCCTCATCAATGGCCTTGGTGACTGTTTCAAGAAGTCGACCAAGTTCAAAAGGCATGATCTTCCCTTGACAAAGCCAAACTGGGTCGGGTCCAATGTCTGCAAGTCCCCTATATCTTTGTTTATGAGCTCCATTATGATCCTCTCCATAGCTTTGCAGACTAGACTTGTTAAGCTTATGGGGTAATTACCAGGGTCCAGAGGCCACCTTTGTGGAGTGGGACAACAGTTGCCGACGCCACTCCTTGGGCACGTATCCTGTGGTAAGGCTGAGATTAAACAGCTGCCTTATGTGCGGGTTTAATTCCTCATTTAGCTCGTAGCACACAGCCGGGGACACCATCCGGTCCCATTGATGCTGTGTTTTTAGCTTTAGAGAAAGCAGCTTTCACCTGCGCATTTGAGATGTCCGGGAGGCTACACTCGGCTGGGATAGTTATCTCTCCTTTAGGGGAGAGGGGTGAAGTTTGCACTGAACCTGTCTGCCAGTATGTTGGCAATGTCTGTGGGTTCAGTGATTTTGTATCATTTTGGACTAATTCTGAGCATATCTGGGAGTTTCCACCCAGGTTCCTAACATAGCTGAAAAAGGCCTTATGATTGTCCTTTGAATCCATGGCAATTTTTCTCTCAAAATTGGCCTTAGTTGATTTTATGAGTGCTCGTATTTTTTACTAATAATGATCAGGGGTGACTTCCTTTTATGGATTTTGTTCTATCATGTAATATCTTTCTCCTCTTATTGTAAAGTTTGTTAATGGCTGGGGTCCACCAGACTGGACGTTTGCCCTTTGTGGAAAGAGTCTTGGTTTTATTTGGGATTGCCTGATCCATGCAGTCCTGGAGGTGTTCATAGAAGGCATTTGTAAGGGCTTCGCGCAGCTTGGGTTGTGGTTTCCACTGGCTCAGGGGCCTTGAAGGATACCACACCAGTCTTGAGTAGTGTGAAGTTTGCTTTAGAGAAGTTCTTCACTATGGTCTTTTTGTTTGGGGTGGGGGCGGATGTGGATTTCCAGTGAGATTAGTTTATGATCAGATCTCACCAATGAGGGATATACTTCGGTGTGGAGCATTTTGTCCCCATGTTTGTGACAATGAGATCTAGTATATTTTCTCCTCTCGTGGGAACAGTGACTAGCTGTTCCATGGCATTTGAATTTATGAACTCCAGGAACCGTTGGGCTAGAAAGTTAGGGCTTGAGTAATGTTCCCAGTCTATATTCGGGTAGTTGAAGTCACCCAATATGATGGTGTTTGGAGATACATTTATACCCTCCAGTGTCTTCAGGAAGGCTGTGTGGGGTTCCTGAGTTTGAGAGGGTGGCCTGTAGCATGCTACAATTTGTAGAGCAGTTTTGCCTATGGTTAGTTGCACCTGGATGGTTTCCGAAGCTTCGTGTGTTGCCACCAACCTGGAGGTGTTGTCTGTGAGACTGTTGGTTAGTATATTCTATATGGTACCTCTGTCAAAGACATTTAAGGAATGGAGAGGGGAGGTCTGCCTTTCTCATCTTTCACAGGAAATGAAGGCATCGCTGCACTTTCTTTACAAGGGTAGTAGTATTAATACTCCATGTTAGGTCATCTGTGATATATACCCCCAAGAATTTTGTGCTTTCCACTCTCTCTCTACTATTTCATTGTGGATTGTTAGTAGAGTGTGTGTTTTATGCCTTCTTCTGAAGTTGACAATTTTGTCTTTGGTCTTGTTCATGTTTAGTGAGAGATGATTGCTGTTACACCAGACGATGAGTTGACTAACTTCCTCTCTATAGGTTGATTCGTCATCATTGCTGACGATTACTATGACAGTTGTGTCATTTGCAAACTTGATGATGTGGTTCGAGTTGAACTTAACTGTGCAGTCTTGAGTCAACAAGTCAACAAGTACAAGTACAAGAAGGAGTAAATCACAACTCAAATAACAAAAGGCTGGAAAAAATAGAAGAAAAGTACAGTTGTGTACCTACCATAAATGTAGAGGTTCGACTGTATTCACTGTTGCAGTCATTACACTTGTGTTATCCTGCTGGCAGGCAACCCGCAGTCGGCCCGAGTTCCAAAGTCTTGGTCTGGCATCGGTTGCTGTCGCCTCTTCCCTGATGTCAGTGCGCCAGGGGTATAAAAGATGCAACCAATGCCATTTTCTTTAGTTTTTCTTGCCCCAGATGTCAGGTGCCCCCAGATAGGAAGGCTGGAAAGGTAAAATTATGCCAAAAAACATGCATATATTAGTATAAACATTTCCTTCATCTACAAGCAAATATACCACATAGGTAGTATAGAGATGAGAAGTACAGAAAAGTCCCAGCAATGGAAAAAGGGGGATGATGGGTGGGTAACCTGGACTGCAACAGTGAATACACTCGAACATCTACATTTATGGTAGGTACACAACTGTACTATGTTCATCGTGTTTCACTGTTGCAGTCATTACACTTGGGTAGAATCCCAAAGCTGAGGTTGGGTGGCTGGGTCTAAATTGGAATTGGCGAGGCTAACAAGTCCTGCAGAACTGCAGTGGCAAAGCCTGCTCTGGATTTAGAGTAGAGAGGTAAGTGGTAGTGCTTGGTGAAAGTGTGCACTGAGCTCCAGGTTGCAGCTTCTAAAATGTCTTTGGTTGGAACTCCTCTGTGGAAAGCTGCTGAAGTGGCTGCTGCCCTGGTAGAATGAGGCCTAATGCCCTTAGGCACTGATTTGCCATGTTGTGCATAACAGAAGCGGATGCAGTGTTCTATCCATTTCGAGATTGTCTGCTTTGTAATAGGCTTTCCTTGTGATCCTGCAGCATATGCTACTAACAGTTGCTCATTTTTTCTGAAAGCTTTTGTTTTGTCCAAGTAGAATCTTAGCTGCCTGTGTATATCCAAAGCATGCAGAAGTCTCTCCCTTTATTCTGGGGATTTGGGTAAAAGGTAGGTAAATGAATGGTTTGGATTAAGGCCACATTGGAGACCACTTTTGGCATGAATGTTGGGTTTGTCCTAAGAAAAACCCTGTCCTGATGAAAAATGAGGAAAGGTTCCACAGCCATTAATGCCTGTAATTCTGAGACTCTTCTTGCTGAAGTTATTGCTAGGAGCAGAGCAGTTTTCCATGACAAGAATTTTAGATCAGCTGTGCTGGCTGGTTCAAAAGGAGGCAGTGTGAGTTTTTCTAAAACAAAATTGAGGTCCCTAGTAGGTACTGGTGCTCTCCTTGGGGGTCTTATATTTTTTACCCCTCTGAGGTACTGTCATAGTAGAGGATGTGAAAAAATAGGAGGTTCTGTATTATAATGAGCTGAAATGGCAGAGGCATGGATTTTAATAGATGAGAAAGATAAGCCTTTGTCCAACATCTCAGTTAGGTATTGCAAAATCTGAAGTATATTAGGGACAAGTGGTTCGAGCCCTTGTGCCTGTTTCCAAGCACAGAATCTCTTCCATTTTTCTGCATAAGATTTCCTAGTGCTGGGCCTCCTGGCTTCTAAAATGACATCCATAACAGCTTTAGAGAGAGGTGCAGTCTGAGTGGCTACATTATCTGCCATGCTGCCAGATTTAAGGTTCTGAGTTGACTGTGCAGAATCTGATTGTTTTGTTGTGTCAGAAGATGAGAGATTTGAGGTAGAAGCCAAACTGGGCCTTGAGACAAACTGTTTAGGAGTGGGTACCAGTGCTGGCGTGGCCAGTCTGGTGCAATCAGGATCATTTTTGGCCTTTCTTGTCTGACTTTTAGTAGCACCTTGGTGAAAACAGGCATCGGAGGGAAGACATAGACTGTCAGGCCTTTCCAGCTGAATGATAGATCATCCACTTTCCATGCTTGAGAGTGAAAAGTTCTTGTGCAAAATTTCTGTATTTGGTAATTGTGAGGGGAGGCAAAAAGATCTATGTCTGGGCGTCCCCATTTCCTCGTTATCATGCTGAACACTTGTGGATTTAGCTTCCATTCGTGAGGATCCATGAGATTTCTGCTTAGTTCGTCTGGTAGTGTATTTTTTGTTCCTGGCAGGAATTGTGCTTGCAGATGTACTTGATAGGTCAGTGCTGTGTTCCACAAAGTCATGGCTTGTCTGCATAGGGGGTAGGAATGTGTGCCCCCTTGCTTGTTTATGTACCACATAACTGTGGTATTGTCCGTCTTTATTAATAGTTGTCCTGGATGTATTAGGTCTTTGAAGGCTGTCAGGGCATTCTGTACAGCTAGCATCTCTTTTTGATTGATATGAAGATGCATTTGTTCCTTGGGCCACATGCCCTGAATACATTTTCCTGCTATATGTGCTTCACAGGCATAATCCGATGCATCCATTGTTATTGTCTGCCTGGCTGTGGGTAAGGTGAAAGGCTGTCCCTTGTTGTGGTGACAGGCCTGGGACCACCAGCAAAACTCCTGTTGTAGGCAGGGAATTAAAGTTATGATTGTCTCCAGGCTATGACAATGCTGAGTCCAAACACTTTTTAGATACCATTGTAGTTTCCTCATATGCAGTTTTGCATATGGAATTAGTAGAATGCAGGATGCCATGAGGCCCAGGGCCTGCAGAATTTTACTTGCAGGGAGCTGGGTCTTTGTTGCCATCATTTGAAAGTAATGAGTCAGTTGCCTTTGTTTGTCTGGCATGAGATAAGCCATCTGGGAAGTTGTATTTAAGCTTGCACCCAGGAATATTATCTCTTGAGAGGGTACTAGTTTTGATTTCTTTTTGTTTACTGTGTACCCTAGGCAAATTAGCAATCTTTTTAAAAATGCCAGGTGCTTTAGAAGAATGTCCTTGCTCTCTGCTTGAATAAGGCAGTCGTCCAAGTACGGATATATTTGAATTCCTTTTTGTCTGCAAAATGCAATTACTTGTGCCAGGCATTTTGTGAAGACCCTGGGAGCAGTAGATAAGCCAAAGGGCAGTGCAGAGAATTGGTAATGCATTGAGCCAGCTATGAATCTGAGGTATCTTCTGCAAGATTGTCTGATTGGGACATGCAGGTATGCCTCCTTGAGGCCCAAAGTAACTAGCCAAGCCTTCTTGCCCAGCATGGGCAGAAGTTGCTGTAGTGTTAACATTCTGAATTTTGGAACATCCAGGAAGGTATTTAGGATTGACAGGTCCAGTACTGGTCTCCAGGCTTTGTCCTTTCTGGGTACTAAGAAAAGTAAAATCCTTGTCCCTGTTCTTGCTGTGGAACTTTTTGAATAGCTCCCATGTCCATGAGAGCAGCAATCTGTTTTTGTGCCTCTGCCCATTGGTTTTGTGGCAGGTCTGGCATACCTTTTGGTTTTGGAAGAGTGTGGAAGTGGAACCTGTAACCCTGAGAAACAATATTCAGCACCCATTAGTCCTGGGTGATCATGTGCCAATTTTTTGAGAAAAGTGCTAGCTTCCCCCTACGGGTGCTGTCAACAGGTAAGTGCTTGGCATTTGCAGAGGGAAGTCAATGGGACTGTTTCCTATAAGGTTGTGACACACACACACACACACACACACACACACACACACACACACACACACACACACACACACACACACACACTTTAAGATAAGCAGTGCCTCCTTGGCTGTTCTTTTTACTCGCTGGCTATTTTGTCATATTAAAGTCCTTGATGAGACAATAAGCAAAACAATTAGGTTAATATTGCACATATATGAGTAATAATTTCCCCAGTAAACCACCCAATGCAACAACCCATCTACCATGCAATGCCATATTCCAATGCTACCCAAGAATCTGGCTAGGAAAGAAGCAAGTTTTTACCTGGCTGAATGATACTGTCCATGGAAAACATGAAAAGCACATACAGGATCATTCCGTGCCCAGAAAGCAACATAGCGATTCTTCGCTTCACTGTGTAATTTCATATCTTCGCTCCAGCTAGAATAAATATTTGCAAAAAACAGAGTGCAATAAATATACAAGTGAATTAATAATCACTAAACCAGAAGCCTAGAGTGGAAGAGATGCATCTTACATCTCAGGACTGTACTTCTATAAGCTGATGACAACAATTTCATTTAGAAAAACATCAGCACTGTGCATTTTTGTTGTGTGAGATCCAACTTATCAAAGAAAAATGCTGATGCACTAATAAACATGTACAGCAAGATTATCACAAAAACACATGATGAAACATTTGTGAAAACATCTTATATGAACACGAACTCATAGCAAACCAATCTCAATTAGTCTACATATTTTAATTAGGGAGATTAAGTATTTCTTTTATGAGATTTAGTAAAACTTTAAAATGTTAAATGGCCAATTACAATAACATCTGGCGCAGTTTCTGCTTATCTGTGTGTACTATCTTTAATCAACCCATTTTTTTACAATATTCTATTCAAATTTTGTCACAGTACAGTACACAAAATTAATACCACAATAACACTGAGAAAGTAGTATCAGACCTACTGAATTTTTTTTAATCTGTACCATAGAATACAATTACACATGGTAACTATTATAAATATTCTAGTAATAGCTCTACATGCCCGCTTGAAAAGATATATTCTAAACTGCGTTTGAAGAGTTAAAGTAATAAGGCATAAATAAACAAGTAATAAAACAATACAAAAAATGCCCAATAACCACCAAATACCTCTGCAGAAAAGCTTGATACAGGCAAAAATCCAAAAAAGAAAGCTGAGGTAAGGCTCCAGTGTCCAAATAAATGCAGAAACCAGTCTTCAGGCGTTGTATAAAATGAAGTCTTCTTTAATGTCACACAAACGCTTTCACACAATGCTTCTTCAGGTGTATGAATAACATAATTAACTACACCTATTTATATACCTAATTTAGTCACAAGACCTAACAATCTATTAAAATTAAAGTTATACAGTCACACAATAAATTAAAAATAAAAATGTGTATAAAAGTGCTAGCATCAACCATCGTATTATTTCATTAAAGATATATATATATATATATATATATATATATATATATATATATGCACATACAAATATATATATTTATTCACATAATAATATATATAATAAAACATTTAATTGCTCATAAATATGTGAGTCTTACTTATTAAATAAAAACACATATATATATAAACAATATACATATAATCACAACTAACCTAGTATCATATCTATCTATGTAGCCCCCTTTTTCTCAAGATGGGTTTAATGCGCATGCTGTCATTAAGCCCATGGCCAAAATTGGCTCTCAACATAACTATCCATTTGGCCTCTACCTCTTCAGTTCTATCTCTAATGTCCCCACTTTTCAGGTTTTTACATGTTCTTGCAACTATCATAAACTTGAATGTGTGCTGTTTACCTACTTTAGAAACATGTTTAGACAAAGCATTATTATCAGACCCCTTCCCTATGTGGTATATATGCTCCCTAATTCTTTCTTTTAAACTACGATCTGTTTTGCCTATATAGAAACTATTACATAGACAGCAAGTAGCAAGATATACCACATGTGTAGTCACACATGTTCCACTAACCCTGATATCAAAAACCTTACCTGTATCTGGATGTCTAAAACATATATCTTTATTAATAAACTAACATTGCTTACAATTACCACATGGTTTTGTGCCGATGGAATTAACTGCTGTTACACTATGTCTACTGTTACATAGCCTGTGTGATATCAGGGTATGTAATAGTTTCTAAAGTAGGTAAACAGCACACATTCAAGTTTATGATAGTTGCAAGAACATATGAAAACCTGAAAAGTGGGGACATTAGAGATAGAACTGAAGAGGTAGAGGCCAAATGGATAGTTATGTTTTGGCCATAGGCTTAATGACAGCATGCCCATTAAACCCATCTTGAGAAAAAGGGGGCTACGTAGATAGATATAATACTAGGTTAGTTGTGATTATATGTATATTTTATATATATATATATATGTGTGTTTTTTATTTAATAAGTAAGACTCACATATTTATGAGCAATTAAATGTTTTATTATATATATTTTTATGTGAATTAATATATATATTTTTATGTGCATATATATATATATATATATCTTTAATGAAATAATAAGATGGTCGATGCTAGCACTTTTATACACATTTATTTTTTATTTTTATTTTTAATTTAGTGTGTGACTGTATAACTTTAATTTTAATAGATTGTTAGGTCTTGTGACTAAATTAGGTATATAAATAGGTGTAGTTAATTATGTTATTCATACACCTGAAGAAGCATTGTGTGAAAGCGCTTGTGTGACATTAAAGAAGACTTCATTTTATACAACGCCTGAAGACTGGTTTCTGCATTTATTTGGACACTGGAGCCTTACCTCAGCTTTCTTTTTTGGATTTTTGCCTGTATCAAGCTTTTCTGCAGAGGTATTTGGTGGTTATTGGGCATTTTTTTGTATTGTTTTATTACTTCTATCCATGCCTGATAACACCAAAGCTATGGCCAATGGTATGGAAGAAATTGAACTTGATTATTCACCTGTAACTAATCCTTCAAATAGCATTTCTAATGCTCAACAACCTGATTTAAGTGCTGAACTATTTATTTCTAAAGTTACTGATCGAGAGAATCCTCTTTTAAATAGAGATTTAACTATTGATGGTGACAGTGAATCTGTGTTCGTAGTTTAAAAGAAAGAATTAGGGAGCATATATACCACATAGGGAAGGGGTCTAATAATAATAATGCTTTGTCTAAACATGTTTCTAAAGTAGGTAAACAGCACACATTCAAGTTCATGATAGTTGCAAGAACATATGAAAACCCGAAAAGTGGGGACATTAGAGATAGAACTGAAGAGGTAGAGGCCAAATGGATAGTTATGTTGAGAGCCAATTTTGGCCATGGGCTTAATGACAGCATGCCCATTAAACCCATCTTGAGAAAAAGGGGGCTACGTAGATAGATATGATACTAGGTTAGTTGTGATTATATGTATATTTTTTATATATATGTGTTTTTATTTAATAAGTAAGACTCACATATTTATGAGCAATTAAATGTTTTATTATATATATGTTTATGTGACTAAATATATATATTTTTATGTGCATATATATATATATATATATATATATATCTTTAATGAAATAATAAGATGGTTGATGCTAGCACTTTTATACACATTTATTTTTTTATTTTTAATTTATTGTGTGACTGTATAACTTTAATTTTAATAGATTGTTAGGTCTTGTGACTAAATTAGGTATATAAATAGGTGTAGTTAATTTTGTTATTCATACACCTGAAGAAGCATTGTGTGAAAGCGCTTGTGTGACATTAAAGAAGACTTCATTTTATACAACGCCTGAAGACTGGTTTCAGCATTTATTTGGACACTGGAGCCTTACCTCAGCTTTCTTTTTTGGATAAATAAACAAGTGCCTCACTGAACAAAGTGCGCTGTTGCAAAGTAAGCCACAATAGTAGAACACTTAACCATGTAACATCATTAAACAGACGACAGTTAAAAGACCGCGCAATTCATTTAACAATATACACACAATGTATCTATATAATGTGCGTATATGATTACCTAATGAAACAGCAAATGTCCACATGAATGAACAAAAACACTGATCTAAAAAGATTGAGATACAAAACAATGAAAAAAAAACACTAATTTATACAGGGGGCAAGTTGCCCTGTTAATTTTATATACCAACTTCAGAATCATAAAACAGCAGGAAAGGGCAAATTCCCATTACCTTCTGTACAGCAATCTCAGACACACAGCAGCTGGCATTAAGAGAATTTAGTCTCTTAAACCAGCAAAGCAAGAAAAAAAGAACATTCACTCTTTTGAATGTCCACTGTTCGACTCATTTTATATGTATGTATGCATATGGGTCTATTGTGTTTGGCTGAACCACCCTAATTTCGAATGTAAAACACTGACAACTTAAGTTTGATTATACACAGTAGCAGGAAGGGGGGAGACAACAATAATACTGACAGAGAAAAACGATTTCTCTCCCGATATTAAAACTAAACCCACTAGTAACATTAGCCTCAAATTTATCTGAAGGGTGGCAGTGTTACTGGAAAGTTTTAATGACATAAAGATGTAGGGTTAGGGTTGGGGGAAGGGGCAGCCTTAGGATTAGCACCCATTACTAAGCTGGTGCAGGGGAGCATGAGTGCTAACCCTTATGTTGCCTCTTCCCCAACCCTAACCCTAACCCTATACCTTAACATCATTAGAATCTTCCCTCCCCATAACACCGCCACTACACAAGACAGACTCAGACATACAAACATTTACAAACACACACAAACAACACTACATTAATCCCCTAACATAACGCTCGCCCTTACCCTAAAATACACAAACTCACAAACACATAACACCCATCCTTCACTCATCCCCAACCCTAATTCTAACTCACACACACACACATACAAACACACTCACACAAACACACACTTGCACAAACACACAAGCTCTGGCCTTCCAACCCCACTTACCTGTATTGACATTCCATACCACTGACATATCCACCATTCTGCCATCATTAAATCACACCCTTGTGTGTTGTAGAACAAATGTACATTTGATCAAACACAGGGGAACCATATATATATATATATATATATATATATATATATATATATATATATATATATATATATATATATATATACATACATATATACATATGTTTGTTCTTTGAAAACACACTTTATTGAAGAACAGACAGTCAAACCCACTTTAGCGAAAGTGCATGTAAACGAAAATGCACTTTCGCAAACAGCAGGTTACCGAAGCACAAAAACAGACAAAAATAATCCTATAAACACATTTCTGCAGGGGGGCTTGCCCCCCTGCGCCCCCCACTACAAGCAGTTACAATGTTTTTAGTCCCTTTAGTTTTATACAAAGCTCAAGCATATTTTTATCATCCAAAAAATTGTCGATACTAATTAATAAAGAGTTGGAGGATCTTATCTGCGAGGGGAAGAGGGGAAGACTCAACTGGGATAGGTTGATCCTTACAATAGAACAAGGTGGTATGAGATTACCTGATTTGAAGGGATATTTCAGAGCTACACAGTTACGTTTCATATACATAGCACAAGCAGAAAGCTATAACTCAAAGTGGAAAGTGATGATAATGAAACAGGGGAAACTCAAGAAATAAGGAGAGACATTGATTCTGGATGCAAATCCTTAAGGAGAATAACTATAAACATACAGAATACTACATTCATAAAGTAGCAAAAAGTACTCTAAGAGCTAAGCCAACAAAGGAATGGAGAAAGGAGATTTTGCCAATAAGAGATAATTGCGATTATGGGTACAGAGAATAGGCAAGAACGTCTGGAATTTACTTTAGAAAACTGGCAAAGGAACTAAGGTATTGGGAGCATATAAACAGAGAAGGAAAGGTGACAGAATGGGAAGAGGCCAAGAATACATTTGGACTGAAGGTTAGAGGCTGCATTCCCAGAATATAAGAAACCTATGTGAAAAGACCAGCACTAATAGAGTTTTAGTTGACTCTAGAACAGAATCTGCAATTAAAAAGGAGATAATTAGGGCATATAGAATACTGCATGATAACTATAGGAATCAATCAATCAGAGGAGGTTATAAAGGATTGGGAAGAGAAACTGGATAAGCAATTTACAAAGAAACAATAGCAGGATATATGTATGGCTCCCAAATACGCAACAAAGTCTAGAAGATTTTGGATTTTTTATTAGAACTGTTTGCATACGTATTTTTATAGCCCACGCAAACTCCAAAGAATTTTTCCTTGAATAGACGGCAAATGTTGGAGGTATGATGAGGAAGAAAGAGGTAATTGGGAACACATTTTTGGCAGTGTAATGAGTTGTCAGACTTTAATCATTTCCTGCAGACTATTCTGTCAGAAATACTGGGCGAGCAAATTAGTGTAACTAAGGAAATGATTTTTTGAGTTGTTATAAAGGATCTGCATTGCCTAGACATAGCAAGGCCTTGCTGAGTTTAATTCTAGTGGTGTCAAAAAAAAGCAGTTACTAGAAAATTGAAATTAAAGCCTAAAGCGTAAAGCCACCAAATTAGAAGTAATGAATACAGTAACAAAGAAAAAAAGAACTGGAAGTGGGATCTTTAGAAAAGGGTAGGAGCAAATTACAGAGTTCCTCCCAGCATGTGTTCACAGATGTTATTTAGCCACATGATGGCCATTTCCTATGGAACTTGTGTGTATGACTACATTTATTTTTAGAACTTTTCATGCTCACGGTTCTGTTTCTCTATAATATTTTACCTCAGGAGTGACATAGTGTGGGACCTCAGTTGTGTGTGGTTCATGGTTTCATATTCTCTGAGTTTCTTTCATTGATTTTGGTTATTACTCTGAAGTTCCACTTCTCCCTGTTGCTGCAGATTAAGTGAGTTTGCTTTCCTCAGTAGGCAGAGTATCCGGTTTGCAGAAGTGTTGTATCCTGAGTTGAAAACTATCACAGAGTTTCAAACTACTCTTACCACTGTCAAGGGGATGCTAGCAGCAGCCAAATCCATTGCTCAGCAAAGGTCTGCACTACCAGTCAATTTTTTCAACAGTGACAATGACCTACAGGTACATCTTCTGACTTTTGGAAGGACTGCAACCCTGATGGGATGAGATGGGATGGGATGGAGTGTGCATGAATCTTAGCAGAACTTCTTGAGGAGGGAGGACTGAACGTGAAGACTTGATAAAACAAGAAGGAACTTACTGGCAACTGCTGGGGTCACTTGGAGATCCACACCTTCAACTTTTAGGTTATTTTCCAGATTCAGAATGGTAAAAGTACAACTGCTTGCGCTGTAACACACAACAAAGTTTTGGGTAAACCCCAAGGACTTACTACCAAGGAAACTATGTTAAAATGTTTATTACTTATAAGGTTCAACAGAGCTTTGAAGGCCACTATTAAATGGTGGATCTCTCAAGCAGACCTCCAGGATGCCTAAAGCTTTGTGATTTTGGTAGAACACATATTCTTTTATGACAATGTAGTTAAAGAATCATTTAGGCTCACAGGTTCATAGGTGTGCACTAGGCTAATGGTCCTGGTGCCTTTACAAGCCTAGCCCATAGGATTACCCTGGCATCATGCCACCCGACCTTAGTTCCTAGTGCCTCTGTCAAGCAGAGCCACTGGATTGATCCCCGGGGTGAATTTTCTATTTCCCATCCACTCATCAAGATTCCTCTTGAAGAGGGCCAGTGAGGTGCTCTGCTTGACATGTACTGGAAGTCTATTCCATAGCATGGGCAGTCTCTGGGTTATGAACCTGTCCTTCCAGCGTGTTCTGTTATTTTGTGGTAAAGAGGCTGAGGTCTCTGGAGCGTGTGGTGCAGAGGGATTGGAATTTCTTTAGATGTAGCATTTCTAACATTGTTGGGTCAGACATGGCTTTGTAAGTCAAGCAGAGATTGCCTCTAAGTAGGTGATATGAGACAGAGAATAGTTGGGAGTGTTTTGAGTCTGTCCATACAGGACAAACGTTTAAGGCCTAGGACCCTCTTTGTGAGGTACTTTTGCGGCCTCTCCAGTTGTTGCAGGTGTCTAGTGAAGTACATGCCAAATGGGGCATTGTACTCGAGGATTGGCCTAATGAGGAAAGAGTAGAGGGAGACAATGACCTCTTTCTTTCTGGATGCAAAACCCTTGGTAATGAGATGTGCCACACAGAAGGACTTTCTGACCACAGTAGCAATGTGGTGGTCAAAAGAGGGGTTGCTGTCAACCTGTGTTCCTAGATCTCTTATAACACCTTCTGTTTTCAGTGGACTACCATCGATGTGGTAATTCAAGGGAACTGGGTTTTTCCCAAGGGGGATGATGACACATTTTCTGGCACTGAGCTTAAGGCCATGGTTCCTACACCAGTCGTTGGTCTCATTAAGGCCTTTCTGTAGGATGTCAACATCACTTGGGGAGTTAATAATAGCTCCCAACTTGCAATCGTCTGCGAACTTTGTCAGCCAGAGTCCCTTTATGTTGGCCTGGACTTCAGAGAAGTAGATACCAAACAGGAGAGGACCCAGGACCAAACTCTGTGGGACTCCACTCGTGACTGGCCGACAGTATGACTTGGAGTCAACTACTTTCACACTGTGGGTTCTATCTGTGAGCCAGTTTGCAACCAACCTAGTGATACAGGGGTTGATGCCTAACTTAGTGAGTTTTTATATGATTCCTGAGTGGAGAATGGTATCAAAGGCCTTAGCCAGATCAAGGTAGGCTATATGAACCACCTTGCCTTCACCCACAGCACTGGTGACTGACTCAAAGAACTCAACCAAGTTGAGCAGGCATGATCTACCCTTCACAAAACCAAACTGTGTAGGATCCAGAGTTTGGAGATTCCCTATATCCTTGTTTATTAGGTCCATGATGATGCGTTCCATAGCTTTGCATATCAGACTCATCAGGCTAATGGGGCGATAGTTCCCGGGGTCTGTAGTCGCTCCTCCCTTGTGGAGAGGGATGACTGTGCCAGTGCGCCATTCAGTAGGGACAAAGCCTAAGGTGAGACTGTGATTGAACAGGGCACACAGGTGAGGTGCCAGTTCACACTGTAGTTCATGTAGAACAGCCGGGGATATTGTCAGGTCCCATATAAGCTGTATTCTTGGCCTTGGACAGTGCTGTTTTAACCTGTGCAGCAGTAATACTGGGTGCCTGACAATCTACTGGTATTGTGATTAGTTCTTTGGGGGGGGGGGTAAAGTTGGCACTGAATCTGTCAACTAGTATATTGGCAATATCTGTTGGCTCGGTATAGGAGGTACCATTGTGCACTAGCTCAGAGAAAATCTGGGTATTGCCGTGGAGATTCTTTATATAATTATAGAAGGCCTTATGGTTGTCTTTCCTATCTGCTGCAATTCTGTTTTGATAGCTAGCTTTAGAGGATTCGATGAGGGATCTCAACCTTTTGTTGAGGCTGATAAGGGAGTTTTTCCAGTCTTGGGACTTCACCTTATTCTTTATCAGTTTTCTCCTTCTGCTGTAGAGTTTGTTTACGGCAGGGGACCACCAGATTGGCTTCCTTTTTTTTGAGAAGAGTGTCTTGGTTCTATTGGGTATGGCGAGATTCATGCATTTGTGTACATGTTCGTACAGTGCATTGGTGTATGATTCACCGGTCATGCAACTATTCTCCATTTGCATGGGTGCCGTGAAGTAAGCCACCTCTGTTTTTAGAAGCCCAACGTTAGCTTTGGAGAAGTTTTTTTATGGTGGTTACCTTTGTGGGGGGATGGGAGGGATGTGGATTTCCAAGGTGATTAGTTTGTGGTCAGATCTAACCAGGGAGGAGTTGACTATTGGTGTAGAGCAACAGTTGCCCATGTTAGAAATGACCAGGTCAAGGATGCTGCTACCTCTAGTAGGGGTAAGAACGAGCTGGTCCTGGGCATTGAAGTTAATAAATTCCAGAAAGCGGTGGGCAAGTGTATTGGTACATGAGTACTTTTCACAGTTAATGGAAGGATAGTTGAAGTCGCCCAGTATGAAAGTGTTAGGTTGGACCCTAATATTCTCCAGGGTGCTTAGGAATGTGGAGTGTGAGTCTTGGGACATAGCTGGGGACCTATAGCAGGCTATGACCTGAATCGCTGTCTTACCCAATGTTAGCTGCACCTGAAGTATCTCAGATGCGTTGTGTTGGGCTACCAGTCTGGAGGTGTGCGCATCCTTTATGAATGTGGAAACACCACCTCCTTTGGAGCTTTGGTCCAAGTTCTGGGGCCAAGAGGTGTGGAATGAGTTATAGCCTGGTAGTGCAGGGGTGCTTTTTGCTGCCTTGAACCAGGTCTCTGTTACAGCACAAATGTCAGTGTTCTCCGTTTTAAGGAGTGCTTCGAGCGAGTGCATTTTGAGATTTAGAATTCTAGCGTTGAGCAGCATGACCCTCAGACTGCATTTGTTTGTAGCTGTCACTGTGGTAATTTGGTCTTTGGAACTCCACCTAAAAAAGGCACTATAGGGGTGGCAAGAGTCTTAGCCAGTATCCAGAAGCCCAGGGGTGACAGATGCAGGCTATCTCTGGTAAAGCAAAAAGGTCTGTCAATTATGTCATCCCAGGCAGACAGATACTGGATCCTCCCAGGCAGGCAGATACTGGATCCCCTTAGAATTACACAAGAAACTCAGCCAGTTGTTGAAATCAATCATTTTCTGCTTGTACTGTGGTATCATTCTGTGTGATGGTAGGATGCTGCTCAGGGCTAGGGTCATACCCACCTGGGCTGCATAATGTCTCTTTTCATGTAGTCCAGGGAGGTACGTCTTAGGTCATTCACACCCACATGTACAATGACAGAGTCATATTTGTACCTGTTGTTGAGGGACCTAAGTGCGTGGGTTATGTGGCAGATCCTGGCGCCTGACAGTTACTTTCTCCTTATTCAACCTACTAAGTGGGACATCAATGTGCCTCACTATCATAGGTTCATACTAGGCTATCTGCCCTAGGGCATTTATAAGCCTAGCCAGAGTGTGTTTGGCTTTCGCCACCCATTTTAAATTAATTTTGCTATGCCCTTTTTCGAGGTTAGTATACTGTGCCTCTGTCTAACAGTGACACAGAAGTGATACCCGGGGCAAACCTACGATCTCCCATCCACTCAAGATTCTTCTTGAAGAGAGTCAATGAAGGACTCTGCCTAACCTGGACTGGGATTTTATTCCAGAGTGAAGGGAGCCTCTGGGTTATGAATCTGTCCCTCCAGCATGTCCTATTTATTTCAGTGCTGAGGTTCAAGTCTCTCGTGCGCGTAGCTCGATGGGATTTGGATTTTCTGAGGTGCAGCATGTCCATTAATTCGAGGTTGGACATGGCTTTATACGTCAGACACAGATCGCCTCCGAGCAGGCGGTATGCCACTGAGTAGAGCTGGAGTTTCTTTAACCGGGCAGCATATGGCATCTGTTTGAGCCCTTTGATCCTCTTGGTGAGGTACTTTTGGGGTCTTTCCAGTTGCTGCAGGTGTCTGGTAAGGTACATCCCAAAAGGGGCATTGTACTTAATTATGGGCCTAATGAGGGATGAGTAAAGAGGCACGATGACCTCCCCTGATCTAGATGTGAATCCCTTCATGATTAGTTGGGCTATATAAAATGTTTTTCTAACCACTTTGGCCATGTGGTTGTCAAATGAGAGATTGCTATCAACTTGGGTCCCCAGGTCCCTAATTACTTCTTCTGTACTTAATGGATTACCACCTATGTGGTAATTTGCGGGCACTTTAGCTTGAGGCCATGGCTCTGGCACCAGTTGTCTGTTTCTATGAGGTCCTTTTGGAGGATGCTTGTGTCAGCTGGAGAGTCAATTATGGCGCCCAGTTTGCAGTCATCTGCGAACTTGTTCAGCCACAGTCCTTCCGTGTTGGCCTGTACCTCCGAGAAATATATACCGAACAAGAGAGGTCCCCGGACTGAGCCTTGTGGGACGCCACTTGTAACTGGTTTGGAGTCTGACATGGCTCCAGCAATTCTAACAAGGGTAAGGTGGTCCACACAGCCTATCTAGACCTTGCCAAGTCCTTTGACACCATCCCCCACTCTGGAATCATAGATAAACTTACTAAGTTGGGCATTAATCCCTATGTCACCCAATGGGTTGCTAAATGGCTTACTGATAGAACCCGCACTGTAAAAGTAGCCGACTCCAAATCCAGCTCCAGACAAGTGACAAGTGGAGTACCTCAGGGTTCAGTCCTGGGGTCGCTCTTGTTTGGCATCTACTTCTTTGAAGTACAGGTCAACACTAAGGGACTCTGGCTAACAAAGTTTGCAGATGACTGCAAACTGGGAGCCATTATTGAATCCCCAAATGATGTGGATACTCTACAAAAGGGCCTTACAGAAACAGATGCTTGGTGCCAGAGCTATGGGCTCAAGCTCAATGCCAAGAAATGTATTGTTATCCCCTTTGGAAAAAAACATGTATCCATGAATTACCATATAGGTGGCAGTACACTAAACACAGAAAGTGTGATAAGAGACTTAGGGACACAGGTGGACAGTGGTCTCACCTTCGATAACCACATCGCCACAACAGTCAGGAAATCCTTCTATGTGGCACACCTCATCACGAAGGGCTTTTCATCCAGAAAAAAGGAGGTCATTGTCCCACTGTACTCATCCCTCATTAGACCCATTATAGAATACAACACCCCGTTTGGTATGTACCTCTCAAGACATCTGCAACAACTGGAAAGGCCTCAGAAATACCTCACTAAAAGAATCACAGGCCTAAAGCAGATGCCCTACTCTGACCACCTTAAAAAACTCCAGCTATACTCTGTTGCATATCGAGTACTCAGAGGCGATCTCTGCTTAACATACAAGGCCATGTCAAACCCTGAGCTGTTGGACATGCTACACTTAAAGAAATCCCAATCCCTCAGAGCTACATGCTCCAGGGATCTAAACCTTGTCATCACAATAAACAAAACATGCTGGAGGGATAGGTTCCTGACCCAGAGACTCCCCAAACTCTGGAATAGATCGCCCATACATGTCAAGCAGAGTGCCTCTTTGGACCTCTTCAAGAGGAACCTTGACGATTGGATAGGAGAAAGGAAATTCACCCCAGGGATCACGTCAGTCACCCTGCTAGACAGGGGTCCAGGAAAGTAAATAATGTGGGAAGAAATAGCCAGGGAATTGTTATGGCTAGGCTTGTATAGGCCCTAGGGCTGATAGCCTAGTACCAACCTATGAACCTATGAACCATGTGACCTATGACTAGTGTGTTGGGCATGCTGTTTTGCCTCAGGGGCTTTGGTTGAGTGGCACACTGTTTAGGAGAGTTATGTGCCTTGTGATTAGTGTTGTGTTGTGGTCGAGTGCTTTTCTGCCTTGGAGGTCTCTGCTGTTTGGGTAGATTTTAATTGAGAGCCTCAGCAAAGGTGGATGTGTGGTTTGTGCTTTTATATGAAAGTGCTGGTGTGTGTTCTGGAGGGCTATGTGTTCCATGTGGTGTGGTGCAAGTGTTGACCTTCTCCTCTTGACCAGCTATTCCGGTCTTGGCTGGACAGTGTGTGGCTTCCAATTTGGATATATAAGTGCATCTCTCACAAGTCTGGGTGTTGGAAGGTAAGAGGAGAGGGTTGTCAGTGTACATGAGGCAGTTGCTACATTGCCTCAGGACGCCCAAGTTCACCAGGTTAATAGGAAAAAGCACAGGGAACTGACCTTTAGACATGCCTGGAGGGGTGGGCATTAATAATAAGTACTGGAGCCATTTCCTTGAAGAACGTTTAGTACTGGTAACACTTTTGTGTGCTACAATAATTGTTACAAGAAGTCTGGTAGAGTGATAAACTAATAAGCTAGCAAAAGTGCAGGAGACAACAGAACTAGCAGATCTAAGGGAAAAATTTAACAAGGTAACTGAAAAAACTGTAAATCCTGAGAGGGACATATCCTTCATTGCATACTACAACTCTGGAAAGTGGTGTGTACTGCTAAATATTGTGGAAACAGTAAAGCAGGATGCAGAGGTGTAAAGAGGTCATGGAGTATAACCTAAACACGACAATACTGATTGAACACAACATTTTGCTATTGTGCTACTGCAAAACTAATGATGTATCTAACAAATGTTGACACCACAAAATTCAGGCAGTATGATCACTCCAGCACAACCTCAGGACATTTGTAAGAAAGAGGCCCACTCCTCAAAGTCCAGAGAGAATATATACAATTATGGGAAAGTAGGTACTACCCAGTCACCCCGGTGGACATACAAGCCCAGTTTCAGAAAGTCCTACACTCAGTGTTCAAGGTACCCTGTCTCACCCATGATGTAATCATAGAGAATGATTTTCCCTTCAATAATGACTTATGGAGGCATTGGGAGGGGTAATACCTGAACACAAGAGTGAAGCCAAAACATCCCACTGACCTATAGGACTCCAGCACTCTCAGCAGAAAATACTGGAAGAGGCAATGTGAGACCCAGTGTAACTATAGAAGGCCTAGGAAGACTGAGGTATGGCTACATTTTTCCAGGTGGACAGATAAATCATGGACCCACCTAACACAGAACTCCAGCAAGGGCAGATGTAAGTACCTGAATAAGGAAGAATAAAACTCCTAGAACTCAGAATTGGAATGGTATCATAGGAAAACTTTGGGAAATGTAAGGATTCCAAGAAGCCCTGAAACAGAGGTAAAACAAGAAGGGGTGAAGAAGAACAAGGAAAAACTTACAAAGTGAAGGAAATTTCAAATCAAAGGAAAGGTAAGGTTCTTTGGAGCAAAGCAGAGAGTTGCTTTTCCTCAGGGAGGATAGGGGCACAGATACCCCAGTGCCTGCTTTAATGGAGAAGAGGCACAGCCTTCTATCTCCCAAGACATGACCAGTGAAGCAGATCAAAGTCTATACGAACTACCAGTAAGTCATTTGAACGTTAACAGGATCCAGTAAACCCAGACAAGGAGCAGGTATTTGGCGTAAAAGAGAAGGACTCCACTTTTGGACTGTGACCAGACTTACCGTATTTCAAAATTATAAAATTAATTACTGCATAATGTGCGTTGGGGGGAGAAAGTCACATGACAGTTACTATTCCCCAACCCCCTGTGCCACAGTCATGATGACTGCTCACAGCCATATACTGGCAGCCATTTGGGCAAGGACAAGACTAAGGTAAGGGTCCCACACAGGTTTTACTGGCCCACTACAATGAAAGAAATTGAAAACTATTGTGCTAGCCATCCTGAATGTCAGAAGATTGCCCTGAACCCATAAATTAAAAATCCCCTGATACTAATGGGATAATCAATGTGCCATCTGAAAGGACTCCAATAGATGTTGTAGGGTTGGTGATTAGATTCAGCAGTGGACATTAACGTATACTGGTGATTTTAGATTATTCCACTAGATGTGAGGCTATCCTCCGCAGACAAGCTATTTTTAGGGCCAACGTAGAAGAACTGGTGTTATTATTCTACCAAGTAGGCATGCACAAAGAAAAATCAAGGCACTCTTTTGTCAAAGATTATGTGACAAACAAATATGAAAACACTGAATATAATGAAAAGATTCCCTTTAGCAATAAATGTTTCAGATTGTCTTTCAGGTTGCAGCAGAGGACTACATTTTTTTCTGTTATGTTTCTATGGAGGCAAACTGATAATAGGACAATAAAAGACAGAACAATGGTTTCTTCAAGGCTAAAAAGTTAAGGATTTCTGAAAGCATGCAAGTTGTTTTCACTTCTTTGGTGGTGGGGGAATAAAAAAAAACAGAACAGACACCATTTAGTGCAAGTGAAAGAACAGACAATAACATGTGTCTTAGCATGGATACATTCAATTTCAGGTTAAGCTGTCTATTTGGCACAACTGTTCCTATTAGGGGGGATAAATTTCATTATTTGAAGATTTACATAGCTGTGTGTGTTTGTATGTGACATGGGTTCTAATATTGATAAGAAAAAAACGTACAAAAGATTAACCTGCCAAACATTAATGAGTGCATTTATCACAAAACACCGGAACTTGACATTTAAAATAGCTGCCATATATAATAGGTGGGAATAATGACTTCTTACCATAATGGTGACATTTTCCATATTATCTTAGAATGTGAATGATTTCACAAGTATAGACTAATTGTATTAAGAAATGCAGAGTATAAATAGCAATATTACAGGAGACACACTTGGAAAGAAATGAGCATGTGAATTTGATAAAGAAAGAATTTCAGGAGGAATATTCTGCAGAATATCAGGGACAAAGGAAAAGCACAGTCCTTATATTAATTGCTACAAAAGCTACAGTAGTGATGGAAGAAAAAATAATAATGGCAGAAAGGGCTACTGCAAGACATGCTGATTATGGTGGCATGCAATTTACATTCCACCTAAAAGTGCTATTATGGAGCTTATAAAAAATAAGAAAAATAATCAGCTTTCAGCTGGAAATGCTAGTTATAGGTAGGGACTGGGATTTAATTTGCAACAGTTAGAGTGTAGCTGGGAGGCCTAGAAGGGAAAATATAACAAAATACGGTAGATTTCTGAAGAAATATATGAAATATTTGATAAGAGATGCGAATTCAGTAGTAGGAACTCATAGAATTTAAATATTATTCCCAAGGTAGAATGACTGGGTTAGTCTACACAGAAATTCTATTTCACAGGAATATGTGCATTTAACTGAGAACCTCAATACATACCCAATTAACTGTTTCAGATCAGGTACAAGTAAGATAAAAATACAGGGAAATAAAGTAAAGATGAGACACTGGCACTTCACCACTTACCTGTTAAAAGGAGAGGAATTTAAGAAATGAGTAGTGAAAGTTATCTGGGAGTTATTAGAGAAGATAGAAAGTACTCCAGAAGTTATAGCTAGTGAGTGGAATAAAATGAAAGTGGAGTTTAAAAACAGGGTAGAAATAAAAGAGTGAGATACAGTTAAGAAGTAATAAAAATTATTTAGATGGGCTGGCAAAGGTTAAAGTATTGTAGAATGGGGGAATCTCAGAGAACAAGAAGAGGCACAACTGCAGAGTGCTAAAGAGAAAATAAGGGAGTACCTGGATAATATGTATGAGTTCAGAAAGATTGCTCTTAAGGATCTGTTTTTGATAACTCCAGAGCACAAAATCTTTTAGCACAACAGCTCAGGCAACAGAAAGTAGAAAGGCTTGCTGCCATGCTTAGGGTGCCTATAACAGGGAAATAACCAGAGATCCTGTAGAGGTCTTAGAAATATTCTGGAAATTTTATGAAAATCTGTATTAAGCAGAGAAATCTAGAAATGAAGAAAATGTACAAATGGAAATGTTTATGAAGAATTAAATATGCCAAGGTCAGGGGTAGATGCTGCTCAATTACTAACAGTTAGGACAGAAAGAGACGAGATAAAAATGGCGATGTATGACCAATCTGCTGGAAAGTCTCCATGAATAGATGGTATTCCTGTGGCAGTTTGAAAGTTAGGGGGGAAGAAAGTGATAAAGATCTGGAAGGTTTTAACAGTATTTTAAAAGGAAGACAAGCATCAACATCCAACTGTGGTGGCTGTAATATCTAAAGATGGTAAAGACTCATCAGATCCAGCTTTATATAGGCTCATTTCAATTCTAAATCATGATTATAAACTGTTTATGTATAAAATAGCTAAAGGAATTCCAAAGGTATGCCAAAATTTATATAGATTAATGTGGTTTTGTTGACGGGAAGCAAACATTTAACAACATTTATAAAACAATGATGATCCAGTTAGAAGCAGAATGTAAGAAAATACTACTGTTGTTGGTGGGTCTTGTTGCAGAGAAAGCATTCAACAGAGTAAGATGAGATTTTACGAGTATGGCAATGGAACCACTTGCATTCCCTGACAAAATAATTTATTTATTTATTTACATTTGGTAAGAGGGTAGTGTCCGAGACCCAGGGAGAAAAGCTCCAAGGAAGATTACATAATTATACATTTGTACTTATGACAATTACAATATGAGTTCAAACGTAAGTTCCTTGACATTGTAAATAAAAGCATATAACAATGGTATACTATTCATACAGACAAAACAAAAATATGTTTTTTTTTCCAGGATAAAAATATCACAAACTGAAGTTAAGAAGGCGCAGTTGCCAAGAAATATTGACAATGGGTGGTGGAAAGAAGGAAGTTAGACAGTAAGGGGTTAAATTAGTTAGCCTGGTGCAGAACATGCGCAAAGCCTATGTTTGGTGAAATATTCCTTTAGGGACTGTTTAAATGAATGTGTATCATTGATGGACAGAATATGATGAGGTAGAGAACTCCAGTGTTTGGCAATGATATGCGAGTATAAGGAGACGCCGTGAGAGTTTTGGGTTTTGTTAACATTCAACAATACTTTATCAGCAGACCTAAGTGATTTTAGGTTAGTGTGGGGTTGGACAAGGTCAGATAGAGCTGGGCAGTTATCAGGTTTGTATAAGACTGTACGGGCAGTTAGTAGTTGATTCAGAGTAAGCAGGCAAGGGAGCTCTAACCAGTTCAGCTGGAGAAGGGCAGTGCAATGGTGAAATCTTTGAGACTGATTAATGGCAAATGTGGCTATTTTGTTATAGCAAGATTCAAAGCTATTCAGTTCAGATTTCTGAAGACTGGTAAATATTTGTGAACCGTAAAGCAGGGAAGATAAGAGAGGTTAATGAGGTTAACTAGGAGGATATATGACGGATCACAGGAGAAAATTAAATTGTGTGCTTGAGTGTGGGGAGGGTGTCCTCTCTTAGGTTCTGTTTGAATAGAGGGACCAGGAGGGACTGTCTTCTTTCCCTTTATTTGTGTTATATTTAGAACCACCGGCAAAGAAAATAAGATACTCAGAAATTCAAGGATATAACTGGCATGATAATCAAGAAATGTTGCCTTTATTTGCAGATATTTTCTACCTGATAAAACCAGAAAAGGACATTTCAGTGTTATGGAACATTTTGAAACAGTTTCAAGTCTCTTCAGGATACAAAATTAAACAATAGCTGTAAACTATGTACCCACAGACTCAAAGTGGTTCAGTAATACTCATATTTACAGGGGCATGACAAAATGAAGTACTTAGGAGTAAGGGTTAAAAAGAATTCTGTTATGGCAACTAAAGATATGTAGGAAGAGACTTAACAAGATAATACAAAAACCGAGAAACTGGAAGCTCTGTTTTATCTATATGGATAACAAGATACAAGCAGTGAAAATGTTTTTAGTCCCTTTAGTTTCATACATAGGTCAGGCATATTTTATCAACTAAAGAAGTTGTGGATAGTAATTAATAAATACTTGAATGATTTTATATGGGAGGGGAAGAGTCAAGTGGGATAAGCTGATCTTTTCAATAGAACAAGGTGGTTTGGGATTACCTGATTTAAAGGGGTATTTCAGAGCTACACAGTTAAGACTCCTATACATAGCACAAGCAGAAACCTATAATTCAGAGTGGGAAGGGATAATGATGAAAAGGGGAAGCTCAAGAAATAAGGAGGGACTGGGATTCTGGATGCAGATCCTTAAAGAGAATAACAATAAAAATACTGAATATTATATTCATAAACTAGCATTAAGTATTCTAAGAACTAAGCCAACACAGGAATGGAGAAAGGAGATTCTGCTGATAGGGATGACTGCAATTAGGGTACAGAGAATAGGCAACAGAGGGCTGGAATTTACTAGAGAAAACTGGCAAAGAAACAAAGGTATTGGGAGCAAATAATTAGAGAGGGAAAGGTAACAGAATGGGAAAAGGCCAGGAATTCATTTGGACTGCAGATAAGAGACTGCCTTCCATATCAAGGATTGATATAGTATAAGCAAAGAGAAAAGAACAGGGGGATCCTGAATGAAAGACCAGCACTGGTAGAGTTTTTAGCAGAATCTAGACCAGAAGCTGCTGTTAAAAAAGGGGTAATTAGTAGGATATATAAAATACTACATGACAACTATAGGAAAATCAAGGTTAGAAAGGAATGGGAAGAGAGACTTGATAAACAATTCACAAAGAAGCAATGAAAGTATATGTGTATGGCTCCCAAACATGCAACGAAGTATAGAAGATTTGGAATCTTTGCTTGACAGACTCCAAAGACTTTGTTCTTGTGTAGACTGCAAATGTTGGAGGTATAACAGAGAAGAAATAGGGAAATTGAAACATATTTTTGGGGAGTGTAATGAGTTGGCAGACTTTAAGAAATCCCTCCAGATTACCCTGTCAGAAATACTGTGATGAGCAAATTAGTTTAACTAAGGAACTATTTTTTTTGAGCTGTAATGGAGAATCAGAATTTCCTTGACATAATAAGGCCTTACTGAGTTTAATTCTGGTGGCTGCCAAAAAGCAACTATAAAATGGAAATCATAGTCTAAACCTACCGTACTAGAAGTAGTGAATATAGTAACAGAGATAAAAGAACTGAAAGTGGGATCTTTAGAAAACAGCACAAAAAATTACACAGAAAAAAAAATTGGAATTGTGGGAACAATAAATCCAGAATAATGTTTTGGAAGAGGAATGAGCTATGTAATATTTGACTGAAAATAACCATATAATAGATTATATGTGATGTATAATATTTACAACTGAAAATATGTCAATATGGTTTGCTTTCATTTATATAAATGTATGATTGCCTATGCCATAATTGATAGCTTGATAAAGATGTTTCATATTTAAAAAAAAAAACACAAACATCCTCTGAATGACAAAGACAGATATAAACCATTTCACAATCGAGCAACTTTAAGGCGCCACTGCTCAATGTTAAGTTGTTGTTGTGTCTTTCGGCTTTTCCCGGTTAGGGGTCGCCACAGCGGAACTCCGGTCCGCTAATGATTGGCAGTTGATTTTTATGTGCTGAGTTGCCGGCCCTAACGCACAACCTTCAATGTTAAGTGCTTAAACAAAAAAAATCTACACCCTTCAAGCCCTCCTCACTCTGTAGAATGTAAACGTCTGTGCTGTGAACAAGACTTGCAGAAAGTACTCCAGCAGTGCAAGCCTACATAGCCTTCCACACATTTACACCAACAATAACACAGACTAGGGCCAAAGGTAGAGGTGTCTCAATCAAAGTTAGCAACAAACATACCTCCAGCTTGGTTAAACAGGATAATACCATAGAGCTCATCCATGTGCAAGTCACCATAGATAAGTTCGCTCAGCATATCATGGCTAGCTACAGGTCATCATCTATGCCTCTAGAGCCGCTGGATTCTTAACTAAACCTACTAGAGGCGCTCACAATCAAACCAAACACCCTATTTATGGGTGACTTTTACTACCCCCCTACAGACTGGGAAATTCACACTGACTCAAACTCACAGGCACAAAGCTTCATGGACTTTATTAACACAAAGAAGCCCGAACAGATATTGCACAGTCCAACTAGAAGATCAAACACACTGGATCTAGTACTCACCAACATGGGAGAATGTTGCACACACCACCCCCTCCCCCAGAGTCATGTCCACACTAGTGAGGTTAGAT
Source organism: Protopterus annectens (assembly GCF_019279795.1). Classification (NCBI taxonomy): domain Eukaryota; kingdom Metazoa; phylum Chordata; order Ceratodontiformes; family Protopteridae; genus Protopterus; species Protopterus annectens. The sequence goes on along the minus strand of NC_056741.1, from coordinate 1,348,256,231 downwards.
CACAAAGCTGCCTCCTTTGAAGTAAAAATCAACCCAGAAAACCTATCTAAACCAGTTAACAGTTACTAACTATTCTAAGGCAAACTGCAGCTTCTTAAGTGGTAGTTTGTCAAAATTCAAGACTCCCCCTTACACTGAGACCACAGTTACCTATGCAGAACTATTCACAGAGTCCCAGTACAAACATGTGAATAGCTGCATAGAGGCTGATGTTCCTACCAGAAGTAAACCCAAAACAAACACTGAAAACAAACCCCACTGGTGCAATCCTCACCTAATCAGGGTATATAATAAAAGAAGAAAATTCATGGCCAAAAGCAGGGAGAGGAACTCCCTTAAAAACATGTTCTCTCTTATAAAACTAAGCAAGAAACTAAGAGGTCTAATTAAGTCGAACAAAGCCAAACATGAGATCAGGATAGCCTCGCAGGCTAAGGACAATTGCAAGGTCTTCTTCAGCTATGTCCAGAACTTTAAAAGTAACACACAGTAGTGTGGTGAACTGGTACCACCTTCACTTACCAGGGTGAAAAGCAAATCTACTGACTAATAACTTCACCTCATTCCCACTCCCACCCCACCCCCAGCTCCATCAGGTTAAATCCCCTCCAACAAACTAACTCCAACTATTAGTAAGGACCAACTGATTGCAGATCTCACTAAAGCCAAGAACACCACCTCCACAGGTCTCAACAAAATCCCTGAACAGTCTAAAATACTACCTATCAGGATGACTCAGGACACTCTTCAACCACAGCCTTGAAACAGGCTGCGTTCCACATGAATGGAGGACTGCAAGTCATTCCTTTTACAAAGGCAGACCATCAACCAAGCAGGGAACTACAGACCCATCAGTCTAACTAGCCTACTATGCAAACTTATGGAAATAATTATCATGGAAATGATAAAAAAAGGTCATTGGCAACTTACAGATACTAGCCCCACCCCAATTTGGCTTTAGAAAGGGAAGATCGTGCCTACTTAACCTGATAGAATTCTTAGAGAGACTTACCAAGGCAACTGATGAGGGTAAAACAGTGCATACTGTATATCCTGACCTAGCCAAGGCATTCAGTAGAATACTCCTGTCAGGCATTGGTGACAAGCTCTCACAGCTAGGCATAAAATCCCTGTATGCTCCACTGGATTGCCAACTGGCTAATAGACAGGACCCAAAAAGTCAAGATCGGGGAGACCACTTCCATTAAGAAAATGGTCACCAGAGGAGTATCCCAGGGATCCATGCTGGACCCACTCCTGTTTGGCATCTACTTCTCAAAAATAAAGGATAATGTTGAAGGTTTCTGGCTCACCAAGTTCACAGAAGACTATTATAGATTCCATCCCAAGACACCAACATCTTGCAAGAGGGTTTAACCGAGACAAATGACTAGTGTCAAAGGCATGGTCTAAAACTCAATGCCAAAAAATGCATTTTAATGCCCTTTGGAAACTGTCAACACAAGATAATTACTCCATCAATAAAACACCACTAAGAGTCAACCAAGTAATGGACCTGACAGCATACATAGACAGCTATCTGGCCTTTGACCAACACGTAGCTAAGATAGGAAAAAATTATTCTATGTCACCCATCCAGGTCCAAGGAAGTTGCAGTACCACTCTACCTGGCCTTTACCAGACTTGTCATTGAATACAATGCCCCCTTTGGCATGTATCTAACCAGACACCTGCAACAGTTGGACTGCCCACAAAGGTTTCTAACCAGAATTCAAGGCATGACTACCCTGTCCTACACTAATCACCTAAAGTCTCTGTTTCTATATTCAGTCTTCTACAGGCTGCTGAGAAGGGATCTTGGCCTGACAAACAGGTCTTCCTCAGACCCAGCTCTGATGGATATTTTGTACACGCACAAAACAAACAGCAGAAACACCAGATCCAGGAATCTGAACTTCATTTGTGACATAAACAGAACACGGTGGAGAGACAAATATATGTCCCAAAGGGTCCTCACATTATGGAGGCTCCCCATTCATGTAAAACAGAGTTCATCCATTGTCTACTCAAATGAAACCTTAACAAATGAAGGGAAGTGAAATCGTAAATTTACCCTTGGTCTGGCACCCATGTCCCTTATGGACAGAGGCCATCAATAAGAAAAGTAGTATGCTAACTAATATGCTCCTACAAATGCTTAATTACATCTCTACTAACATGCACCCCCTACCAGTATAGATACCCATGATACTCAGGGACCCAAATGGTTTGAGGTGCATGGCTAGGCTTGTAAGGACCTTAGTGGTCATTAGCCTAGTAACAACCTATGAATATTATGCTTTTGGACAAGCCCACCCTCAACCACGTGCTAAATTTTCCCTTAAGAGTTTTCCTCACCAGCCTCCTATGGTAGTCTCACTATGACATTGATAAAATGGTATCATAGCAGTATCTGAAATGCACTCCCTTTTCCTTTATAATTAGGATCAATGCCCTTTGGTGGTGAACTTCACCCTGAGGGAGGCTTCTTGTATCATGCATGCCTTTGCAGTTCATCAATATTTCTGATTTACCCCCTCCTTCTACTATTCTTCAAGAAGGAAAGCCCAATTTCTTACAGCTTGTTTTCCTGTGTCTTTCCCTTCATACATCAGGCCATCCTGGTACCCGTTTCCAACCATTTCTAAAACCTGCAGTCTCCTTCCTTAGGTGTTGAAACGATGTGAGGTATTGCCAGCTATGTCAGGAGAAGTAGGGCAGTGGATGTGTAACATATGCCAGCATAGCTAGCTTGAGTTTTGTAACAAATTGCATGTCATTTGTATATCAAACTGATTTGTACAGGTGCTTGTGTTAAAAATGTATTTGAAAAGTTGCTTGTGTTAAAAAAAAATGTACCAAAAGTGAGTCCTGCTGGACAGAAAAAGAAATGTACCTTTATATCAAACTGTACGATAACTATTGAAATGAATACATTGTAACAGAAGATACTGGAAGAGAACAGGTTAATCTCAGTCCAGCTAACTTTGAAAAATAGTTTGAAATTAAATTACTTGGTATAAACCATAAAGATTGTATCTCACAGCTCTCAATGCAGCCAGAGACAAAAAGTCTGTACTAGGAAGCTTTTTGTATTGTCTTTAGTAGTGAGCTAATTGCTACCCTGGAAGGGTGAAAGTGTTGAAATGGTTTTATGGCTTCCAGATGCTATAATATATCTCAGCAACAGAGCTCCTCATTAGCACTCTTCAAGAAAAATCTTGATGATTGAATGGGAAATGGGAAATTCACCCCGGGGATCACTTCTGTGGCTCTGCTCGACAGGGGCACAGGAAAATAAATTTCTTGGGTGGCGAAAGCCAGGGTACATTTTTTGGCTAGGCTTGTATGGGCCCTAGGGCCGATAGCCTAGTACCTATCTATGAACCTATGAAGATCTATATGTGTGTATGGTAACACATATGTGCAAGATTCTGGTTCAGTTTCTAGTAAAATGGGGTAGTATGGGAACCAGAAGTCAGATGACCAGATGTATGATATCATTCTGTAATCCAGGACTGAAATTATGTTTTAATACCAGATGAGACAGAAGTCTCAGAGCAATCTGTTTTTTTGGAACCTGACACAGATGGATCTCTCGTCCACTTCAGCTTGCCTTGCTTTATTAAGTAACCAGGGAATTGCAATTTTTAGATCAGTCAGGAGCATATAATGACATTAGTTAAATACTGTTTTTCTTTATCTGTGTGAATCTATTCATCTGTGTTAGTTTAATATTTCTTGTGGGTGAAACTCTGATGTTTATTGTAAATAGGTATTTAGTATTTTCATGTTTTCTATTATTTATTATTAAATATATTTAAACTTTTCATTGTGGCTGGTCCTTTAGAGAATATTTCAAACTTTGAGAGTACTTATGTTTATTTGGTGACACTGTGACCACTCTTGAAAGCCTTACTGCATTTGTCAAAACACTACCATTTCTATTAATACTAATTTCACTCAGTAAAATTGGATACCCTTGTAAGAGCCTTAGAGTAGCTGGCTTTGGAGTGTCTGGTGGCAGTAACTAATTTACAGTCTGGGCAGAGGGGGCATAGCTAGTAAATCTGTGCCAGCCTTTCCCAGGTGTGTGTGTGTGTGTGTGTGTGTGTGTGTGTGTGTGTGTGTGTGTGAAAATCAAATCTCAAACAGTGTGTGTGTGTTAGCTACTTGGAGCAGGGACACAGAGCACTGGTTTCACAAAGAGGGTGTTGGAAGACTTGCCTTGGACACTTAGCTGAGGACTCAACTCTACAGCTGTGCCAGTGGGGAGTCTTACTGGGGGTCTCCAGAGAGAGATAGAGACATGTAGACCCCGGATCGAGTGTGTTCCCTCTGTGCTCTTAAGGGAAATTGTGCTTGATGCAGACACCTGCATCTTAAATACTGTGTGTATCTATTTTGTTTCTAGTGAATGTCCCTCACTGGTGTCAGTGGTGAGGATTCAGGCTCCATGACTACTGGCCCAGAGTGGGGGACGTCACAGGTGTAATATCTAGCTGATATCTAATTTAGTCAAATTGTTCTAATCAGTCATGCTTAGGTTAGGATTACAAACTGGGGCCATTCTTTATGCAAACTGAGCTACTTTGGAATAGTGAGGTTTAAATCCACTTTTACATCCGAGATAACATATTTCACATCTTAGATCTGTGACAGACAATATGCCCTCACACAACTTATCTTGCCAATGGAGTTAGCTGCATGAGTGTAATCAGCTCTTCTCTATTCCTAAGTGTTCAGCCAGGGTTTCCAACAGATGCAGTAGGTGATACACAGGAGTGGATTAACAAGGTGGGGTTTGATGAAGCTGCAGCAACAAGTCTATGTTTGAAATAGGTCCTGTAGCTGCTTCTTCCAGCTTATCTGAAATTCTGTTCTATTGTTACATCAAAGAAGTAGGTCTTGTATAATTTTCAGCTTCAAGCCCATGAGGCTCATAATCCAGCATTGGTGCTGTGAACCACATTGACTACTATGCCTATGTCCATCTTCTCCCATGTTTTCATCCTACCATTTCAGCTGGTTTCTAATTCCAAAGTGCACCCTGCTGTTTTTACAAGCATTAAAGGCCATATGTCTGGATTCTGCCTAATATTATGTCGAGCCATTGTCCTGATGAATTATTTTACCCACTTCATCACACAGAACAGCAACACTCATAGACCTAAACAATCACCAGAGAGGTCAGTGCTAACATATAGTCCATTACTAGGGACTAAGCAAAACTTAGCAGTGCCTGTATACTGCAGAGGATTAAGAATACAACCTGCTAATAAGCTTTGTCCATTCAATTTTTCACTTACCTATTTTACTGTGTGTAACTAACAAACTACTTAATCAAACAATGCTTCTTGGATGCAACTGAAAAAAAGGCACATATCCCTAGTAGGTTTACAGGAAGAAAGGAAGAAAATACATACATAAACAACCTCTTCGATCTTCTGGAGATACAATACAGAAGTGAAAGCTGACTGGACACATATGTTTGTGGATTGTGAGAAACCAAATGTTTATTGGGAAGAAATAAGTAATTTCTTTAAAGGACTATGGTCAGATAATTGTATTTTGGCTAGATTAACAATACTAATGAATGTCCCAATTCCACTGTCAGTACAAGCAAAACAACAAAAAATGTTTTGGAGTCTGCTTGCAGTAGCAAGGAAAGTTATTACAAAAAAATTGGAAAAGGAATTCAGTTCCTATGTTTAAAGAATTTTTAAATTTAACAGCAAATTTATGTAAAACTGAAAAAGATATGATTAGAATAAGGTCTGTAAATAATATTAAGACATCTAGTTGCTGAGATGATCATGAAATGTTTTTATTGAAATAACAAGATAACTGATTAGTTAACTACATTACATTACTCTGATGTTTAATGTGCCTTTGACATTATGTAACACTATATGAAACACTGAATTCCTTCCTTTCTTTGTATATAGTGTACATATTTTAAATCAATAAAAAAATCTTTAAACAAAAAATAAAATGCATGCAGAGATACTAGCTCTAGCACTGACTCTTGTAGCGGGCCACATATCACATCCCTTGGGCTGGATGTATAGCTCACATAAAAATATTCCTGTATTAACCATCTTGAAACAGCATGCCATTGTAAACATTTTGCTGTTACTTTTGATTTTAATTTTCACTTGCAATGTTCACATTTCCAATGTTGAGATGTCCATCTGAGGGCCTCCTAGTTTGCTGCCATCATTAAGCAAGACTGCTGTGCCTTAAACTGGGAGGAATACTATGAAGTACAAACAATGTACACATACATCTGGGCTGACAGAAATTAGACAATTGGATCAGCGCTTTATCCCAGTTAACAAATTGTATAAATAAAATCTTTTCTAGGTGATTGTTGCCAGCCATCAAGACTTCCCACAAAGTTCATTCTTTCCAAGCTCTGGAGCTTTCATCCACATTCACATCAAGAATTGCCAGGTAGGCATCATCCAGACAGCCAAAATTCTGCTTTATGCTCTCACTTGCTGAGGAATAATACTAGGAAAGCGATTATGAGAATCATAAGATGTCTACCAACATATGCGTTTAAGATGAATCACTTAAAAGTTTCTGCATCCCTTTTCATGTACTTAAAAGTGCATATCAAATGAGTAAAAATCGAGCAGGGGTATACATGACAATCTTGGTGTAAATTTTCATTGAGATGCACGGATAGTATATAAATGGCCTAAAGCCACCCCTTGGGATGGGAAACGAGCAATCTATCTTGGAGACTCACAATGCCTTGCCCACAAGATGCACACTTTGCACACCTACTATGAAAGCTACCACCTATCAGCACCTTGGTGAAACTTACCCTTACCCCATGCGTCACACTTGCATTCCAGCCCTCCTCCAAGTAGACCTATGGAGTATATGCCTTGCTCCAATCAGGATGGGCATGGCAATCCTCCCTTGCCAGGAATATCAGACACCCAAGCTACTAATCAAACTTAGACAGCCTGAACTGTAGTCAGAGCTTTAGCCCTCTACGCCACCGGCAATAGCTTCTGGACTTAGATATATTCTAGCGTTGAGAGTTGAATCTTAAGGTATGCCTTCTACTATTTTAACTTTAGTATTTGTTTTTATTTTTTTTGTAGAACTTGACTTACAAGTATTTAAATGTTATTACTATTCTCTCTTGTACCTTGTATAATTCTATGAAGAAAATTTTTTATTCTTAAAAATCACTGTGATTTTATCTGTACTGGAGCTTTTCTCCCCGGGCCTCTGCTGTAAACGGATATATGTCCAGTTAGACTAGCCCGGTCAACAAATGTAAAATAAATAAAAAAAATAAAAATATCCCACATTCACACTTGTAGTTCTGTGATTCAGGGTATCACAATTATAGACCATGGAATTTCATTGGGCATCTCAATATAATTCTCTCATTTCCCAATCGGTTGTGTTGACACCTAAAGCACCACTATGCTTCATCTATTCTTTTTTTATTAAAACATTTATGTTTTTCTTATTTGGAATTTATGTTGAATGTTATTATATGTGGTTGAGGTTAATCTGTCTTTCAGTAGAAATGCACACAATAACAAAAAATCAGCAGTAGCAGGGTTCCCATCCATTTTAAATTCTATAACCCATTTAGTCTCATTGGATTTCATTATCGCAGGGTTCACCAACCATACCTCTCAACTGTCCAGAATTTTGTAGAATGTTTAGACTTTTGCCTAATATTTTTGTCGGTTTCTCATACAGCTGTGGTTTTCTGTCAAATCATTGAGGATTGAAGTCAGAAAATAAAGGCAGATATTTGAGCTTCATACTTCATATCCTTAAGAAACATTCATACTAATGCAAAACCTGTTATTCTATCAACTTTCTAAGTTTGCAAGAGCAATAATTAGTAATTGTCCACATTCTGGGGCATACATACCCTAACTCTTCACACGGTTTATAACACAGTGCCCATAGTGTCTTCATTTTTTTCACTGTTATCCTTCCGCGTCTTAACGTTCAAAATCTCCAAAATGTAAAAAACGCTACTTTTCACAATATGGAGAAAATGGCAAAATATGGAACATTTACTAAACAAGTTCAGCTAGAAAGCTTTGATTAATTAATACTACTCTATATCACTAAGTAGTATTCACCACGGTCATAACTGCAAAAAAACAATCATAACGAAAGAGCATGAAACACTTTGAATGAGGAACAGCGGGACTCAAAACAAGGAATGTTCTTAACGAAGTACAATTGAGAGGCCCAGTTCTCAGCCTGTTCGCGCAAGCATTCCGGACAAAGTCCAAAATAGAGGATAGATTATTACTAGAACAACATGTTCGGCGTTAGCTTGCATTTTTCTGATGGGCATGAAGTATGAAACTCGATAGTGTGTCATTAACGGCTTCGACCTCAATGATTTGCTAAAAAAAAATTAGGTTCAGACCATTAACTGATGCAAAAATCTCGACAGCACAGATGTATATTCTGCACTTTCATAGTTCTACTTAAGTGATAGATAATGGTGATTCTTGCCTTAGTTTACGCGCATTAATAATTTTGAAAACTGCCATTTTACCTAAAGCTCTTTGTGCCAAAGAATTTGCGACGACCCTGGAACTACCCGCTAAAACGCAGGCCCATGCACCCACCGAGGGCAAATATCGCCTCTGTAAAACATCCCAGGCAGTGGACGACCACGCAATATAAAACAGCAGTGCTGACTGCTGATATATCACTAATCTGCTCAACATTTGTTTTCCATTTTCTGTTGGAATTATAAACCGGAACAAGCATTTAATGCGGAAAAACAAACGGCATAATTATTGTAACACTATAATAAATCAATAACAACCAGCAATAGCAGAGAGCGTTTTATAATGAGAATTTACTGCTGACAATTTTTGCCTCGTGAATTTGCAGGAATATAGATTTCCTGTCATTAAGACATGGATTGTCTTCAAGAAATCCAGGTAAACCCAAAGCAGTACAACATCTCCGACACGTTTATCACATTTTACTCTCCACCTAGGCTCTGGCGCTACTCAACTTTCTAATTAATATAATTTTTTATGAAACATATAGATCCCCGCGATCAGTTATCCGCTCACCCCTTTGGTAACACCTAAAGATGAAAGTCTGATGAATTTGATTTCAATTAACACGTCCTCTAGATTAAACAAAAATAGAGGCACTGAGGCAGCTTGATTAAGTTATGACCAGTTCCAGCTCATATCCCGAAGTGGGTTATTCCCGTTGTGCACATTATTAAACAACCAGTAGAATGTATCTGCATTCAAAAAATTAAAAAGTTCCTGCCGCACTATATGGAATTATTTTTATGCTTACTTCTCAGATTCCTGTGGAGTTTACATTTGCAAGTTTCATGTAACCCTGCAGAGTGCTTTGAGAAAGATTTCGAAATACAGTTTTAATATTTGGATTAGTTGTGATTGATTTACATAAATAATTCTGCGTAGGTTAGGTTGATTGGAGGATAGCATACAACTCTAGCTAACTCTGCTATAGCTATTACAATTTCATTAGAAGTAGGTTATTACTTCATAGACTCAGCACTCACACAGGTATCTTTGTCCCGATATGCAAGGCCATTATTGTGTATGTGCACAAGGGACAGATGCAACAGCTTTCAGGCCAAGAAATATTGGTCTAAGGCATATGCCAAAGATACTTTTCTCAAACCACATACTGTAATTGACCCAGAATGGTGCATCCCAATTTACTAAACAAAATAAAACATCTTCCATGGAATCAAATCCCCCCACACCTCTTATGTATCCATTCAGATTAACCACTCTGAGATAACATATATGTCACAAGTGATAATTCAATATAGGTGTCTGGAAGAAAAAAACATGTTATGGGGAAAGGGGCATTTTCTACTGAAGAGACCATGGTCAACATATATTTCAGAGTAATGTAGCATTCGAGGACTTCAGGCAAACGTCTGATAGTCCAGGGCAGAATATACAGCGCAGGGTATCTAGGGCATCCAATCAAAGACAAAATGCTCAAACACAGCAATGCATCAAAACCAGAATCATGAATTCTGACTTATCTGTAGGTAAATTTCTGTGCTGTGTGTAGCATTTAAGCACTTTTTCAGTCAGAGTCCCCAAGTGGGGCTAGCAGTTTAAAAAATGAAAAAAAATTGCATCTCAGTCATCATTGCCTCATTCGCTCCCATTTAGGCTTTATACTATTGAAGCTATTTTTATATATTTAAATATTATTTTGCAATTGCACCTTCTCAGATTTGGCAACATTATGGCATTGTACAGTTCATGTAGTCTAAAAGAGTAGTGACATGCTACATGCTTCGGTATACATGTACTTTAGATGGAAATGCAATGTAGTACTTTAATTTCAACTGAAAATTGTGTGCCACCATTTCTGGTGTCCAAGAATATGTTATAATAAATTAGGCCATCGGCAAGCAAACAATCTGCAGTATTCCCACATGTTCACACAAGCTAAGAAACAATGTAACACCACTTGATTTTCACACACTCACTGCCTTTTTGCAAGGCAGTTCCTTTTCTTTCTTTTACATTTCTGCTGGAGTGAAAGGGTTAATGGAATCGGTGGCTTGAATCTTCAACTTTATTTGCTGATGTTCAGTGCTGGTCTCCAACCCCAGGAACTAGTTTCATAATGCCATAGACCCACATTCATAGCCAGTGAAGAGTGTCTGTATGCATACAGAGCCCGTGTCATAAGAGTTGTGTAGTAACAGCTGATATCTGATTCACTGTTTCCTTTGTGTATATGTTTGTAGCTAGCTGATCTAACTCGCTATATTTTATTGCTAGTCACTGCCTTGGGTTGATCAGTTATCTGAATGGAAAACTCATTACCTCCTTACAACTAATATTACTGACAAATTACAGGGTCTACAAATAATGGGCAACAATTTCCTTACCCCCAAACATATTTAGCCTTCAGGACAGCTTAGGCATACCATTATGGGACTGCATAGTATTCCTAATTTCAGAAGGTATTTTGCTGCTGTCCCACTCACTCTACACTTTTAACAATCTATATTCTACAAATACTGTTACACTTAAATATTGTAAACTCTAGTAGCTTCCCTTACAAGGGTAGCTACACATTTTCTTATTAAAAAGGTGTATTGAAATTTGCAAAAAAGTGAGTACCCATGCAGATTTTTAAATATCAAGTTCCCCATTTCAGATACCACATTAAGTTATACAAGGGGATTCATTAAGTAATCAGTCACTAGAAGTACAGATATAAGGGGGACTGGTCCCCATGATGCACATGCTCAGAGGTAACCTTCAGTTCATCCGAGTGCCAGCAAAACTCTGTGTCCTGTCTTAAAAGCACAATAATTAACATTTTCTTTGCAAACATCGTGTCAGTCTTCAAAACAGTTTCTTTAAGAAGCTGTGAACTGTCATTTATTAACAAAAATCTACAGCTGAACACACACTCCCTGCACTATTTTGTTAGGTTGCACATTGCAGGGCTTATACAGTGTATGAAACCTATTGTGTCAAGGAATAATTAACTTAGCTACCTTCTGCAGTACTGAAAATATTATCCTGAGTATTGGAGACATGTTTGTATAGCAGCAGATTCAGACCAAACACTCACCTGTAAGATGTTAATATCTAGAAAAGCTTGATTCTGGTCATTCCTTGTCCCCATTTATTTGGCAGTAAAGCACAGGGTTAAGCAATCCTTTTTTTCCAGTTATTAGGAATACCACAGTTCACTCTAGAAGAACCTGCAGTTCAGATTTTTCCCCAATGCAGCTGTTTAGGCCTGATCAAACAGACTGCAGTATGCTGGCTGTGGAGCAAGTCTGCATCCAGACATTCTCAATCAATCCCTAATCATATTGCACAGAGCCTTTCTTTCATGGCTAAGGCAAAAGTTAACAAAATCCATCTGACACTGGTCAACAGGCATTCGGTCTAGCCATACAGATAACAGAAGGTAGTATCTCACTATATGATCTAAGGGCTCTAGTCCCTTAAAAAAAAAGAGCATTCCTTTCTCAATGGTTTGAACCTGTTAAGTTTATAATGAGCACTTTAACAATGTAGGAAAGGTTAACCTGCAGAAGGCTGATATGTCCTTGAGTCCTGTTTTCAGGAATGGCCTGAGGTGGTAATACCGTGACTGAGGAACATTTAGCCAGTGTACTGCATATGTGTTTGTGTGTGGGGATGGGGCGCTACTTACATCATATTAGACAATAAATTAAATCTTAAACAATCATGCAGAAACTCTAAAACTTAATCATAAGAATGAGAAGCTGGCAAAACTAGCCCATGAAGATAAAGTGGGAAAACAGTGGATAATTATCATGTATAATTTTTTAAGAGAGTAGGAATAACAAAAAAAAAAAAACTTAGGAAAGCTACATATTGTTCTAATGGCTCTGCAACCTTACAGCTCATGCCTAAAATGACAACACTAAGAAGCAATGCAGTTCTTAATTTTCAGCTTGGTGAGGGTTTTAGTATTTTCCTTTCCCATTTAATTAACTGATCTTAGTTAATCAGCCTACTCCCTAGCTCTATCACCCAATATCCTCTGATCTGTATACTTTTCATTTCCTAAAATAGATTACCTTGGCAAATAATAAGAAAAATCATGACAGGACTGAGCCTGCCACATTTATCTTTACTTATCTGAACCAGCTAAAGTCCACTGTATTTCTGGGGGAAAAACTGTACAGCTGTAGAGTAGAAACTTGAAGTTACATAGCTTTGCTGAAACACGGTTATGTTTCATCAAGCACTTCTCACAAGACAAGAGTCCATGAATTCTCACTCAGTTCATAGCATGCAACAAAGGTTTTTATACAAAAAAAGTATCTCTGAACCCATTTATCTTATCTGGTGGATAATCTGCAGATCCTACATTATCAACAGTGTGTTCTTTGCCCTTTTTAATTCTTTTACTATATTTGACTTTGCTATATCTGCTGGAAAGATAGGTCAATCATCTACCATCTTTTCAGTGACTTAATTTCTTGTAGTTCAGCTAAGCCATACACCTTGCAACATGAAATTGTGATAACTTATTTTCATGAATTTCTTTTTCTGAATCCTTATTCAGAGTTAGATGTGTGCTCCTTTAAGGTAAAGTATCTGCCAATGCCAAGCTTACTTTTATTGAGGAAATATATATCAAGCTCTTCAGTTTATATGTCTTCTGGAGTAAAATGTGTACCATGTTTGTTATCCTCCATCATATCAATTTTGTGGTTCTTACAGTGATCATTTCTCCAAATTTAATGCAGCACTCCAGATGGGGTTTTACATATTAGTAAAATGGGGTAATAGTTTTTTTTTTTGTTTTCTAGCTTCTCTGCTGTTCTTTCTCTCAATTCTAACATACTTTTAGATATGGCAACCCTCATTCTATTCCTTTCTTCATTCTTCATTATTGATTCGATTTTTTTTCTTTTTATATTTCTTTGCATTGAATTTAAGCTTCTATGCTTCAAACCATCCATCCATTTTTCCTGAGTTCCTCTTCATGCTTTTTGCACCCTCCTGTGCGTTGTTCTGCAAAACCATAGGAAATACAAGCTGTATATACGTCTTACCCACTATTCTTTTCCTTTTCTCAGTCATGTAACACTCAAGTTTTTCCTTACACACAGCATTGTTTTTCACTTATGCCTTTTCTACCATGTCCAACACAACTTTACATCACTATGCACTAATATCCCACTCATTTCTGCTCACTACAGCCTCTCTCTCCCCATCACCTGTAAACTGTAACAGCTCTCCATCCCACTACTCTTTGCTCCTACGTATCTTGTGTTTCTGCATCTTTCCAATATTTTCACTCCAGTGTAACTACCAGTTGTTATATGACTGATCAGTTATGTCTTTAGTTCTGAAATGTGTGTGTTTTGTCACCAGTACTACCACTTTGATAATCTGAATATTTATCTGTGTCAATCAATGCTGTTCATATCTCATGTACCATGTTTGCCATCATATGCATTATTGTGTACTGTATTATCAATGTAAAATGTTATTGTAAAAGTGCTGAATGTTTGTAAAACTCTAAAATCAGTTGTGGAACTTTTCTTGCCAGACCAGTAGAGCAGGAAGAATGGGGCAAAGGCAGCAGTGTCCTGGGCAAAATGTGTTAGGAAGTATGATCAAAAATGCAGTACACTTCCTTCATTATTTTTTTTTCTTTTTGCTTGAAGAGCTGAGGGGGCATGGGTCTGTTATATGAAGGAAGCCGATTGCTGCTGAGTAAGTTGAAGTATTTTTTTTTTCACTTGAGTAGCTGAGGGGACGGATACTGCAACAGGAGCTAAATTAGTTCGCTATGGCTCTAACCTAGGCCCCTGCTAAAAAAGGGTTATTCCTTACCTGTTGTACCACCTCAGTCAACAAATGCTAATAAATAAATGAATAAGTCTGAAAACCATGTGCACCTTGCCAAATACCACCCCCAACAGTGGAAGGACTTCCAAGATGTATATACAATGATCAATAGTTTAATTTCAGTTCTTCCAGTATGGAAACAGAAACTGAGAAAAGAAAGACAGTGAAATTGTCATTTTTGGGTAAAATTGACTTACTGGCTAGTATATACACTCCCTAAATCCCAGCAAAGAAGAAATTTAGAGAATGTGAAAGAAAAATAAACCACAAAAGGTGAAGAGAAAACATTGGCTAGTAAGAATCTTGCAGCTGTTCAGCAAAAAGCAATTCAAGCGCCAGCTTTCTTGCAAGACATGACTTCCAGTAATCTAGAGGAAAAAATAACTCAAATGTTCTCATAGCTAATTGAAATAAACAAAACACTGAAGGAGTACATCAACTCAAATAACAAAAGACTAGAAAAAATGGAAGAAGCTTTAAACAGATATTTGGATGAGCTGATAAAAGTGCAAAAATCAGAAGGTGAAATGAGGAAAATACTGACTGAGTATGAGGCTTCTCAAGAAGAGTTGCTTTGACAAATAGTAGAGTTAGAAGACAGAGCATGCAGAGAGAACCTGAGATTTATGCAGCCAAGACCTATACTAGTAAATATGTAATCATACCAGCAGAAATAGGTGATCCTACCAAAACTGTGGAAGAAAGGAAAAGTATTAAAAACTGAAGACAGCAGAGTGTACCTGGAAAATTATTATTCACTATATACCAGGCAGAAGAGAACATGTAACCCCTGCCACTTTCAGGAGGGAAAAACACATCAAGCCAGGGGTAAACTTGTGGTTAACCACCCAGTCATGAAGGCCAGTCTTGAAGGAGGTTAGAATCACTCTGTTTAACATGCAGAAGTAATTTATTCTAAAGATGGGGTAGCAAGTGGGTAATGACTGTATCTCCCCAACATGTTTATTTATATGGTGGTGCAGGTTCATATCCTTGGTTCAACTGTTTGTGTAACAATTTGTCCTGTGAAGATATGGAAGACCCACTATGGTTGGTTCTTTGGTGACACAACATGCCAGGCATACATCTTCTTGCAGGAGTATATAAGAGACAAAATACAGGGGTAGGGCTTCTAGTATGTCTCGGTAAGAAAGGGATTGTTATCCTAAAATCTTTTTTGTCCAAAATAAATGAAGATAAAACAAAGGCCAAAGTGATTCATTAATACACATATTTATGGATACATAATAAGATTAAGTATTTAGGTGTTTGAATTAAAGGAGATTGTATTATACTGGCTAAAGTTAAGTGGGAAAATGTACATAGTTTTGTGTGTTAATATTAAGTTCATGTTTTCTGAGGTGTATTGGGGATGTATTCATTTTTTGTTTGAGGGCTTTTAATAAAACAAAAAGTTTTGTAAGCTGTGACATATGCTCACATGGATATAACAAGAGCAACTGTATAAAAGGTCAACCTGCCAAACATTAGTGTGTGCATGTAACACAAAAGCTGGAACTAGATACTTAACAAAAATGTTATAAATAAAAGGTGGGAATAATAACTTTTCAACATAATGAGAGTTTCGATATTATCTTTAAATGCTAATGGTCTCACAGATATATATAAAAAGAAACAGTAGTGAACTATATTAAAAAATGTTTAGTACAAATAGCTATGCTACAGGAGACACATTTGGAAAGAACTGAACATGTGACTTTGATAAAGAAAGGTTTTCAAGACACTTATTCAGCGGAATACCTGGGACAAAGGAAAAGAAGTGTACTTACATTAATTGCAAGAAGAGCTCCAATAGTGATAGAAGAGGATAAAAAGACAATAATGGTAGATATATAGTACTGAGGGACTACTGGCAAAGGAAGAGGATTACACTGGTATGTATTTATATTTCAGTTAAAACTGCAATAATGCAGCTAAAGAAAATTCTGGGAAAAATAATCGATCTTCAGTAGGGAATATTACTTGTAGATGGGGACTAGAATTTGATTTGCAGCAGGGAACATATGTCTGGGGGCCCAGAAGGGAAAATATAACAAAGGAGGGTAGATATTTGAAGACATTTATGAAAATATTTGGCATGAAAGATATGAATTCAGTAGTAGGGGTTCAGAGTGAATTTACATATTATTCTCCAAGTTACAAAAACTGGACTACACTGGCCAGAGGTTACATTTCATAGGAACATGTGCATTTAATTGAAAGTTTTGATATGCATCCAATAATTATTTTAGATCACACTCCAATAATAACTAAAATACAATTTTAGGGTAATGAAATAAAAATGAGACACTGGTGATTTCCCACCTATCTGTTGAAATGAGAGCAATTTAAGGACTGGGTAGTGGAAATTATTCGGGAGTTATTATAAAAGACAGAAATTTATTTTGAAAATATAGCAAGGGAGTGGGATAAAATTAAAGTAAAGTTTAAAAATAGGGTGGAAATAAAAGAAAGACAGATATGGTTATTAAACAACAAGAATTACTTAGAGGGACTGACAAATGTTAAAGTATTGCAGATTAGGGGGCATCTCACAGAACAAGAAGAGGAGAAATTGTGGAGTGCTAAGCAGAAAATAAAGGATTACCTCAATAATATTCATGAGTTTAGAAAGATTGCTGTTAAGCAACTATTTTTTGATAATAATGCCAGAGCACAAAAACTTTTAGGAGGATGGCTCAGGCAACTGAAAGTATAAAGGATTGTAACCAAGCTTAGGGAGCCTATAACAAGGAAGATAAGAAATCCTGTAGAGGTACTAGAAATATTTCGGAAATTTTATGAAAGTCTGTATAAAGCAGAGAAATATGGAGACCAAGAAAAGGTACATTTGGAAATGAGGGTCTATATTAGCTGAATGAAAGTTCATCTTAGCGAATGCTCACATGAGCGAATATTGCAGAACTCGAAACCTCAATTGTGAGATCGCGGTACAGTGAGGATGGGAATATTTGCCCTTTCCTCACTGCAGTACGATCTCGGAGATGGAATATATATTTAGCGGGGGTTACAGCCCCCCCCCACAATTGCAGTTTCGAGTACCTGGATATTCACTCAAGTGAGCGTTCGCTAAGATGAACTTTCGTTCATCTAATATAGACCCGAAAATGATTATGGAAGAAATAAATGTGCCAAGGTTAGAGGTAGATGACGCTCAATTACTAATAGTTAGGAAAGGAAGAGATGAGATAAAAATTGTGATTTTCAACTGGAAAGTCTCCAGGAATAGATGGTATTGCTGTGAGAGTTTGGAAGCTAGGAGGGAAAAACTGATAATGATCTGGAAGGTTTTGTTTAACACTATTTTAAGAGGAGATGAAACACCAACTTCCTGGAAGAAAGCAGTGGTGGTTGTTATACCTAAAGAGGGTAAAATCCCATCAGATCCAGCTTCATATAAGCCCATTTCAAACATAAACCAATATTATAAATTATTTTTGTCTATAATGGATAAAAGAATGGCAAAGGTGATGCCAAAATTGATAGACATGGATCAATGTGGTTTTGTGGAGGGAAGGTAAAAATCTGACAACATTAATAGAACATTGATGATCCAGAAGGAAGCTGAATGTAAGAAAATATCACTGTGGTTGGTGGGTCTTGATGCAGAGAAAGCATTTGACAGAGTAAGCTGGGTGTTTATGAGTAGGGCAATGGAAACATTTACATTCCCTGATAAAACTATGATTGATTAGGAGAAGATATGAGGGATCAAAGCCAAAAAGTAGGTGGGTTCCACTCTGATCATCTCTGTTTGAGCAGAGGAACAAGTTAGGGCTGTCCT
Source organism: Protopterus annectens (assembly GCF_019279795.1). Taxonomy (NCBI): domain Eukaryota; kingdom Metazoa; phylum Chordata; order Ceratodontiformes; family Protopteridae; genus Protopterus; species Protopterus annectens. The sequence continues at coordinate 1,348,238,036 of NC_056741.1, read as the reverse complement.
CTTTCCCCTTTCTTATTTGCACTATATTTAGAACCTTTGGCAAAGAAAATAAAGGACTCAGAAATTGAAAGATATAATTGGTATGATAGTCAAGAAAAGCTGGTTTTATTTGCAGGTGATATTACTGTGCACCTGACAAAACCAGAAAAAGACATTACAGTGTTGTGGAACATTTTGAGACAGTTTCAGATGTTTTCAGGATATAAAATTAATGACGCTAAAACAAAGGCAGTAATGGTAAATTATGTACCCACACATGAACTGGTTCAGGAATACCCATATTTATGGAGATGTGATAAAATGAAATATTTGGGAGTATGGATTAAAATGATTCTAGTGTGGCAGCTAAGGATATGTGGGAAGAGACTAAACAAAAGATAATACAAAAAATGGAGAAAATGGAAGCTTTCTTGTATGGATATGGATAGTGAGGTATAAGCATTTAAAATGTTTTTAGTCCCTTTAGTCTTATACACAGATAAGGCAAATTTTTATAGAAGTTGTGGGTAGCAATCAATAAAGAGCTGAAGGACTTTACCTGGGAGGGGAAGACAGCAAGAGTCACAAGGGATAAATTGATACTTCCGGTAGAACAGAATGGATTGGGATTACGCAATTTGAAGGTGTATTTCAGAGCTACATAGTTAAGACTCCTAAACATAGCACAAGCAGAAAACTATAATTCAAAGTAGAAAGGCATTATGATGAAACATGGGGGAAGCTGAAGAAATAAAGAGAGACTGGGATTTTGGGCGCAGGTCTTTAAGAACAACAATAATCATGCAGAATATTATATCCATAAAGCAGCAGAAAGTATTCTAAGAACTAACCAACAGGGGAACGGAGAAAGGAGATTCTGCCAAAAAGGATGGCTGAATTAGGGATGCAGACAATAGGCACGGGGGCAATAACTTGTTGGAGAAAACTGGCAAAGGAACCAAGATATTGAGAGCAAATAACTAGAGAGGAAGAGATGACAGACTGTGAAGATGCCAAGAATTTATTTGGACTACAGGTTAGAGATTGCCTTCCCTATCAGAGATTGATATCAGAGTATAGGTAAATAGAAAGAACTAGGGGAGTCCTAAATGAAAGACCAGCACTGGTAGAGTTTTTAATAGAATCTAGAATAGAAGCTTCCATTAAAAGGAATAATTAGTAGAGCATATAAAATATTGAATGATAACTATAAGAATCAATCAGAGGAGGTTAGAAAGGATTGGGAAGAGAGACTGGATAAGCAATTCCCAAAGAAACAATGGGGATATATGTATGCCTCCAAAATATGCAACAAAATCTAGAATATTTAATTTCCTGGAAATGTTTACATAGATATTTTTATATCTCAAGTAGACTCCAGATAATTTTTCCTCAGGCAGACAGTAAATGCTGGAGGTGTGAAGGGGAAGAAAGAGTTACTTGGGAACATAATTTCTGGGAGTGCAGTGAGTTGGTGGACTTTAAGGATTCTCTGTGGGATGCACTGTCAGAGATGCTGGGTGGGCAGATTGAACTGATGAAGGAGATGAATTTTCTGAGCTTTGATACAGAATCGGAATTGCCTAGACATGGTAAGGCCTTGCTGTGTCTAATAATGGTGGCTGCCAGAAAAGTAATTACTAGAAAATGGAAATCAAAATCTAAACCAACTATACTTGGAAGTAGTGAATATAATAGTGATAAAACAACTGGAGATGAAATCTTTAGAAAAGGGTAGGAGCAAACTATGTAGGAAAAAAATGGGAATTGTGAGAACAATACATACATGAGAGGAATGAGGTCTAAAAGGCGGCAGGACTTAAATGAGCTATGAAATGTGTGAGTGAGAAAGATTGGTTAGATTATAAGTGATGTGTAATTTTTGCATCTGGGAGTGTGTCAGAATGGTTTGTGAAGTAAAATGCTTGTGACTAGGATTGTGTCAGTGTGGTTTGTTTTCTTTTATATAAACATGTGATTGCCTATGTAGTAAGTGATGGTTTAATAAAGATGTTCCTTGTTTAAAAAGACAGGAACTGAATAATTTATGTAATATTGGTTACATTAAATGATATATAGCAATATATGTGAAGTATAATGTTTGTTATGTTAATATAGTTTGATTACTTTTATATGAATGTAAATTTGCCTATGTCACAAGTGATAATTCAATAAAGGCATTTGAAAAAAAAAAACAGAGGAGAACTTGTGGATAGCAATTTATAAAAACCTGAAGGATTTTATCTGGGAGGGGAAGACAGCAAGAATCAAGTAGGATAAACTGATTCTTCCAATAGAACAAGGCAGATTGGGATTACTTGATTTGAAGGGGTATTTTAGAGCAACACAGTTAAGGCTCCTATACATAGCACAAGTAGAAAATTATAATTCAAAATGGAAAGGGATGATAATGAAACATGGGGGAAGCTCAAGAAACAAGGAGAAATTGGGATTTTGGATGCAGACCTTTAAAGAAAATAACAATAATCATGCACACTATTATATTGTATATATTGTATATATGTGGAACAAACTTCCTAACAATATCTCATCCTTGTCCACTCTTCCACTATTTAAAAAAACAACTGGAAATGCATCTTAATAAACACTGGCTTTGTTCTTGTACCAGCCCTGATTGACATTTCCTTCTTCCTTTCCACTACCATAATTTCCTCCTTCCCTTTTTCCTATATCCTGACTGTTCCCCTCTTTAATCTCATATATACTGTACAAAAAAATATATATATATTTTTTTCTCTTTCACATTACTTTGTCAATTTGTTACTCACGCTATGTATTATCATGTGTGTATTGCAAGTAATTACTTATTTGATTATTAATCTTATCTTGTAATTGCTATTTCCTCTTATATGTGTTTTACGTGTACTAATTCAATTTTGTATTCAATCTACTAACTCAATTTTGTATATAATCTTTTCATCTTTGTTTTCTTCCTTTTATCCTTCTATCCTTTTATGTTTTTTGTTTAAACTTGTAATAACCATTGGAGCTTTTCTCCCCGGGCCTCCACTGAAAATGGACATACATCCAGCTGGACTAGCCCGGTCAACAAATGTAAAATAAATAAAATAAAATAAATAAATAAATATTTATAAAGTAGCAGAAAGTATCCTAAGAGCTAAGGCAACATGGGAATCAAGAAAGTAGATTCTGCCAATAGGTATGACTGCAATTAGGGATACAGAAAATAGGCAAGAGGGGGCTGGAATTTAATGGAGAAAACTGGCAAAGGAACCAAGGTACTGGGAACACATAACTAGAGAGGGAAAGGTAATAAAATGGGAATATGCCAAGACTTTATTTAGACTGCAGGTTAGAGACTGCCTTCCCTATCAAGGATTGATATCAGAGTATAGGCAAAGCAAAAGAAATAGGGGGAGGGGGCCCTAAATGAAAGACCAACACTGGTAGTGTCTTTAGTAGAAACAAGAACAGAAGCTGCTGTTAAAAAAAGGAATAATTAATAGAGCGTATAAAATATTGCATGATAATGATAAGAATCAATCAGGGGAGGTTAGAAAGGATTGGGAAGAGAGATTGGATAAGTAATTCACAAATAAAGAATGGGGGGATATATGTATGTCTCCCAAATATGCAACAAAATATAAAAGATTTAGGATTTTTGCTTGGAAATGTTTACACAGATATTTTTTATACCCCAAGTAGATTCCAGAGAATTTTTCCTCAGGTAGAGAGCAACTGTTGGAGGTGTGGTGGGGAAGAAAGTGGTAACATAATTTTCTGAGTCTGTAATGAGTTGGAAGATTTTAAAGATTCCCTGCAGACTGCTCAGTCAGACTGCTCAGTCAGATATCTGGGTGAGCAAATTGGTGTAATTAGGGAAATGATTTTTCTGAGCTATGATACACAATTGAAATTGCCTAGACATTGTAAGGCCCTGCTGAGTCTAATTATGCTTTCTGCCAAAAAAGCAATTACTAGAAAATGGAAATCAAAGTCTTAAACCAATTGTACTAGAAGCAGTGAATATAGTAACAGAGATAATACAACTGAAATTGGGATCTTTAAAAAAGGGTAGGAGCAAATTACATAGGAAAATGGTAATTGTGGGAATAATACATACAGGGAAAGAATGAGGTTTAAAAGAAGGCAGGACTTGAATGAGCTAATAAAGTATCACTGACAATGATTGGGTAGATTATAAGTGATGTATAATGTTTGCAGCTGGGATTGTGTCAATATGGTTTGTGACGTAAAATATTTGCAACTAGGATTGTGTCAATATGGTTTGTTTTCATTTATATAAATGCATGATTGCCTATGTCATGAGTGATAATTTAATAAAGATGTTTCTTGTTTAAAAAAAGATTCTGGCCTGGCAGCTAAGGATATGTGGGAAGAGACTAAACAAAAGGAAATACAAAAACTGAGAAATTGGAAACTCCGTTATATGGATATGGATATCAAGATACAAGCAGTTAAAATGTCAGGTCAGGTTAAAGATTGCCTTCCCTATTAGGTCAGGTCAGGCATATTTGTTATCAATCAGAGGAGAAATTGTGTATAGCAATTAATTAAGAGCTGAAGGATTTTATCTGGGAAGGGAAGATGGCAAGAGTCAAGAGGGATAAGCTGATTTGGGATTACCCAATTTGAAGGAATATTTCAAAGCTACACAGTTAAAGCTCCTATACATAACACAAGCAGAAACCTATAATTTAAAGTGGAAAGGGATGATGATGAAATGGGGGGGGGGGCTCAAGAAACAAGGAGATACTGGGATTTTGGATGCTGAGCCTTAAGGAGAATAACAATAACCATGTATAATATTATAGTTATAAAGTAGCAGAAAGTATTCCAAGAATTAAGTCAATATGGGAATGGAAAAAGGAGATTCTGCTGATAGGGATGACTGCAATTAGGTATATAGATAATAAGCAAGAGGGTGCTAGAATTTATTGGATCATTGAGGAGTCCCAGTTGCCCCAAAACACTGTCTGGTTAAGTGACTTGCTCAAGGTCAGAGTGTAGGGAAATAATGACTGAAGGAGTCAAAGTTTGTACCACAGAAACTACAACTCACAGTTTTACCCCTCTGTACCAACTGCCAGATAATGCCCCCTTTCCAAACTCAATTGAGAATTCTTTAGAAACCACCAAGAAGTTTAGCTTATGGAGAGAAGAAATGCATCTCAAGTCAGCTACCCATATCCCTGGCTTGACAGTTGACAAACCATCTGCATTTGCATCATTGGCTCCAATCAGGTATTGGGTTGCCATTTTGTAGGACTATAGTCCAAAATTCCATCTGAGAAGATCATCATTTTAACCACTGGCCCTGTATAACTACCATAATCTGTACCCACTGTGAATGTTCTACCTTTTAAGTAGGGTTGAAGTTTGTGGAGAATTCAAACTACCTCTAAGCATTCCTTCCCTACCACTGCATTGATACTTCCACTGGCTGCAGTCTATGGGCCAAATTCAATAAAGCCTATACTAAGTGTACACTGTTCTGAGTGAATAGACAACACAGACAACACACACCTTCTTCCTCATAATTTCAGTTTTCCAACTGATATTCTTGCACTTTAAATACTGACGGATTCATAAAGGTTACCACAAAAGTGTAGCCTACATGTACACTTAGTGTAATCTTTCTGAGTGACTAGAAAGCACAACAAATATGATAACATTTTTTATTGAATACATATCATGTACACTTAATGTAGGCTTTATTGATTCTGCCCCCTGTGACTAAAACATCTTACTAGATGCTCTTTTTCTTTGAAGAAAATGGCTAAGTGCAGCCCAAACAGTGTAGTTTGAGGTATCTACCTGCACTAACAATTCTTGGCTCTAATCAGAACTGGTTAGTACATAGGGTTTCACTCAGGCTGCCTTGAATTTCTGGCAAGTCTGCTCATGATCAGGTGTCCAGATAACTTTAACTGGCCTGTTATTTTGGGTAAGGTTTGTAAGGGAGTGGCTATGGCACTGTAGTGAAGAACAAACATTTCGGAATACCCCACTGTCCCAAATAATACTATTATTTATTTCTTTATTTATCTGGTAAAAAGAGTACACCATGCCTGTTCAGCTTTTACATTTGCAGTCTCTGGGTGAATCTTAGCACCACCCAGCTGATGAACAAGGTAAAATACTTCTACCATTTCCACCTGATATTGATTTGCCTTAATAATTAACCCTACCTTTTTCAGGTTTCTCAGCATCTCCTTAATATATCAAACATGCTGCTGTAAAAACTGGGTATAGATAGTAGTGGTGTCTATAAAAGCAAGTGTATAGTTTCCAGCTCCCATTGGGATGCAGTCTACCAGCTACTGGAAAGTTGCTCTGACATTTATCACAAAGGACATCCAAAGAAAGTGACAAATGCTAATCTCTCCCTCTTACAGCAGGTGTCAAAGGTACATGCCAGTACCCCTTAATCAGGATAATAATAGGTACTTAGCCCCATCCATCTGCTGTAAATCTTTATCTGTCCTGAACATGAGGTAAGCACCTGACATTGCATGACTTTTTAACTCTCCATAGTCTACACAGAATGTGGTACCCCCATTTTTCTTTGGCACTAACACTGCTGCTGATATCCACAGACTGCTGGATTTCAGGATTACGCCCCACAGATGCAAGCCCTCTCTCATGGTTTGCTTGAATTGCTCAAGCACTATAACTATAGTTCTGTCCATAGATAGACAGCTGCCCATGATGGATGACATTCAGGCACTGTGTGGCCTTCAGCTAGCATCCTGATAACCCATGGGTAATGAAGAAGTATACTGGGCTGCAAATGTGTGATGATATTGATGCCTTGATGTGCTATCAATAAACACTGATAGCACAGCTTCTTAGGACAAGTGGCAGACTTTAACATGAGAGCTCAGAAACAGCAAAAATATATTGCAGTTCCTCCAGTAAAACAGTGAAACCTAAAACTTACTGGTAAATGACTAAAGCATTTGTGGAAAGGGGCTTCACCAATCAACATTCCATCATGAAGGGGCTGTACCTCTTCAAACTTGGTAACTATATACTCTAATTATGTCACTGTACCTCATTACAGAAGAAATATTCTGACCTACCACAACCCACAACTTTCATCAGTTACTCCAGTTTCCTTCCACATACCAAAGATGTGCTGTAGGTGAATTATCAATCCTTCAAATTGCCTGTGAGTATGCCTGCAGTTTGTGTGTGTGTGTGTGTGTGTGTGTGTGTGTGTTCATCTCTCCACAGACTGGCATCCTTCCAAGCATAGTTTCCTTCCATGACTCACTGAGTGTTGGGATAGACTCTGACTCCTTCATGACCCCAAATTGGATAAAGAGAGTATTCAGGGAGTGGGTGAATATATATTCAGTCACAGTCTGAAATAATCTGAGGATCACAATTACAATAGATACAACTATGATGGGCAGCATCACCTCTGTATAAATGTTTTTTTTCTCTATCAATGTAGTATACCTTATAATTTTTTATGTATAACTATATCTATGAGTTAAGTAACTATATAATACTAAGTACTAGCTGTGTCTGTCAGTTGCAGGAAGTGGCCAAACAGGTGTTCTTTGCTTTCTCTTGCAGTCTCAGTGCTGTGGAATGCTCAAAGGGCCTACGACAGAAGGGGAGAGACTGGAGTTACTTCAATGACCTTCCATTGAGGAAGACTGCACATCCTATGTGGTTTCTGCTGTGGACTTGCAGTGAGGCTTTTAAGTTAGCATTTAGTATGCCACAGTGGTGCAGTGGTTAGCATTGTCACCTCACAGCAAGAGGTTTTTTGGTTTGATTCTCAGCTGGAGTGCCTTCTGTGCAGTCTGCATGTCCTCCCTGCGGTCACATGAGTTTCCTCCAGGAGCTTCAGTTTCCTCCCACATTCCAAAGACATGCAGTAGGTGGATTGGAGACACTAAATTGCCTGTAGGGATGAGTTTGTGTGCGAGTGAGTGGTTCAAATGAACTACTGCGGCAGGGCTAGCCACCCGACAGTGTAAACCTTGACTCGAGATGATTGTCACTGTTGAAGTGACACCCCGACTCCATGTGCAAAGTGGGAGAAAGATGTTGAGGATGGATGGATGGATGGATTTAGTATGCTGACTTTATGTAGAACACAGGTTTCAGTTCCATTTCTTACTTGTGTAGACATTTTTCATTATTTTTCTTTTTATAACCAGTTGGCTGTGCTCTAGCAGTAAAATACTATGAAGGCTATCACATAACACATACTCATCTGTTTTTTGGCTGTGCTGCTCTACCTTGAACTGCAGATGAAAGTCAGCACATGTACCAGTTATTGACCTCAGGAAACTACCTCTGTTGTGCTCAACACATGAGATGCAAACTTGCTGTGCTGCATTGGTAACAAGTGGAAGAAAACAGAATAGCAACACTTTCTTCTCTGCTGCTGACATTGAACTAGTGATACACTTGATTGCCCTTAGGGTGCATGTGAAGTGTGCAATGACAAAAATATACAGAAGCCATATCCCTGAATCTCATCTTACCAGGCATCCTAGGCAGTGGAACAGTGGCCTACCCACTGCCAGCTAGCATCCTGATAGCACATGGGTAACAACAGGTGAACTTGGGTCACAGAAACAGAACAGATATCATAAGCTACCACACTGTGGAAAATGAAAACACATTGTTCCATCTTGCATAAATAATGACTTCTTGATTTCTGTTAGTGATGTCTGTTATTACTCATGCCAAAACTCAATTTCCTTCTTTGCAATGTTGTCATTCTTCTTAGATAGGTTTAGATCACTGATATAAATCATATAAGCATCTCCATGTCACTTCTTACTTTTGTTATTGTTAACACTTACCCTGTCCCCACAGCTGCAGTATTTTGCATTTTTGAACTGAATATAAGCTTTCTTGTATTTAAAGTCAAAGTTAAAATCAAAGTAAACTTTATTGTCATTTAGAACCACACACGTGTAGACTAAACACAATTTCATGCAACTCAATTCTTGAGATTACAAAGAGACGTGAAACAACACATACAAGTAGAGGAATAAACATAACTAACAAATACAATACTACACCCAATACATGCAAGAAAGAGCAGAGACATTTACCAACACACATATACAAAAATAATACCCTCCGCTGAGATAAATTAACTACCCTATTTAAAGTACTACAAAACACACTACAGATTGAAATGACTAAGTTATTTGTCTAATACTGCGCTTGAGTGAGTTAAATAATACTGACTATGGATATAATAAATAAATATTGCAATAAATCCTCAAAATATGGAGAAAAACAGGACAAAAGTTAATGTGTCCAAGGATTTTAATGACTCCACACGCTAAAACCAACACAATAGATAAGCACAAATCCAAAACTGCATAAACGCTATTCCAGGTACTGCGTTTTCGTATTCCACACTGCACTTCATCAGATAATGTTATACATTCCACCAAACATTTATATACCTTCACTAATAAAATAATTTACTTAATTAATTAAATCATATTCATTTAAATTTAAAAGGGCAATGGATATATAAAAATGATATCCATGGAGCATTAAATGAATTTTAAAAAACCAAAATGACACTATTGCTTCCCAATAGTTAAAGCCTTTGTGTTTGACAAAATGTTGTATTTGAACAGATATTTATTAGTTTTATTAGTTTTAAAATGTGGAATTTTTAATTATTTTAATCAATTTTTGCTGCTATAAGTTATAAGGAATGTATTTTCAAATACAACATTTTATCAAAAACAAAGGCTTTAAGTATTGGGAAGCAATAGTGTCATTTTGGTTTTTTAAAATTCATTTAATGCTCCATGGATATCATTTTTATATATCCATTGCCCTTTTAAATTTAAATGAATATGATTTAATTAATTAAGTAAATTATTTTATTAGTGAAGGTATATAAATGTTTGGTGGAATGTATAACATTATCTGATGAAGTGCAGTGTGGAATACGAAAACGCAGTACCTGGAATATCGTTTATGCAGTTTTGGATTTGTGCTTATCTATTGTGTTGGTTTTAGCGTGTGAAGTCATTAAAATCCATGGACACATTAACTTTTGTCCTGTTTTTCTCCATATTTTGAGGATTTATTGGTTTTTGGTTACCTTTTTTGAATTTGAAATAAATATTGCACTTACTTGGAATATATGTAAGTATATATTGCACAAATAAATAAAAATTGACTTATTATGTGTCCAGACCCCTGGGACTAGTGCCCGAGTTCAGAAGTCTAACCACTGTAGGGTAGAAATTGTTACTGAATCTTGTAGTCCTGCAACAGATGCTGTGATATTTCCTGCCCAATGCCAGATGCTTAAACAGTCCATGCGCCAGATGCATGTTGTCCTGTATTATTTTGGTGGCCTTTCAAATGCTTCTTGCAGAATAAAGATGTATCAATAGAAGACTGAAACCTATTACTTTCTCTGCAACCCTCACCACTTTTTGAAGGGCTTTCCTTTCTGTAACTGTGCAGCTTCCAAACCAAACTGCAAAGCTGCAGGTGAGGATGCTCTCTATTGCATCTCTATAAAAGGTGGAGAGAATATGAGGAGGAAGCTTAGCTTTCTTCAGCCTTCTTAAAAAGTAGAGATGTTGCTGTGCTTTCTTGACCAGTTAGCTGGTGTTTCCCAACCATGAGAGATCCTCTGATATGTGTACACCCAGGAATTTCATACTCTTAACCCTCTCCACACTCTCACCATTGATCATGAGCAATGGGTGGTTTGTTCTCCTTTTCCTTTTTTTTTTCAAAACAGGTTTATTGTTTTAACATATAAGAGAAATATCATAACAATTTTATACAAGTAATTAAAAATAGGTATTATTATAATATTCAACAAAACAACTAAAGTATTTACAAAGACATCCACTACAATCAGATCAATTAATTAAACTAAAATACCATGCTATTGAAATTAAAATTTTTTTAACAAATTTTGTAAATTATCCCATACAATATAATAAGATGTTTTTCTATTTGTTCTTGTCCTAATTGTGTTTATTTTCATATGGCACACTATATTCATAACATTTTTAAATTCATTGAACGAAGGAGGTGTATCTGAAATCCAATTTCTAGTTATTATTTTCCTAGCCACTGCTAGAATAGACCATAACAAGGGAAGCTTAACCTTTTTAACACTTTGAGGTACAGGTGTGTTGAATAATCTAAGAGATTTAGAAATAATGAAATTATCTGTAAAAAGAGCCTGCAAAAATTCATTAATTGACTTCCAGTATTCTTTCAATTTTATACAGTCATAAAACATATGAGCCCAGTCAGCATTAATTTCTACATTACATCTCTTACATAAATTATCTTTATTATTTATTTTATTCATAATCAAAGGTGTATAAAAGATCTATGTAAAAATTTCCATGTATAAAGTCTCCAGACAATGGAAGACGTAGTTCTATAAGCAGATTCCAATATATATTGTTTATCTTGTTGATTTGGTGGGTCCCCATTAATAGAAGTGAAATAATTCCAGTATGAATCTACACTGTAAAAGTTTCTTGTCTGATAATTTTATGTATGTATGAAAGTTTACCTTTATCAGAAACTTTATGTTGTAAATTTAATATCAAGTAATCAATCAGTGTTGGAATAGATTCTTTAACTGTTATAGACATTAGATCTATTTTATTAATGAGATGTTGTCTAAAGGTCTGAACCTCTAACCAGCAAGTTTCTCTTAGATCAAATTCTTGTTTTAAGAAATCTAGATTTTTAACTTTATTATCAGATATCAACTGATACCAGTACTTTAGATCATTATCTATAGCTAAATGAGTTCCTTCAGAAGTAGATGACAAAAGCATACCCTGAGTATACATTATAGGGAATACAATAAAATTCCATTCCCTATACTTAGGGTGCATGAATATAAAGTTACGATAACTAATAATAATATTTAATGGGTAACAAACCATATGTTTAGGTGTAATAGGTGAAGTACAAAATTCCTTTAGTAACCATAACATGGAGTTATTTACAATCAAATTTTTATGTGTTAAGGAGATTTTCATGAAGTGCATACTAATTAGCTCCCAATAATCTTTCCATTTTGCGACATATGACTGATCTATTAATAAAGTAATAACTTTTACAATAGAAGAGATAGTATATAAATTAAAGTCTGGAAAAGAAATACCCCTTGAGACCAGCTATTAGTATGTTTCTTTAATGCAATCCTAGGTCTATTAGGTGCCCATAGGAAATTTAACATTAGTGTATTCAGTTTCTTGATAATTATTTTTGTAGGTGGAAGTATTATTGATTGTATTAAGTATAAAATCTTGGGGAATATTATCATTTTAATAATTGTAAGTCTCTCCTCCATAGTAAAAAACATATTATTCCAGGTATTAAAAAGATTTTGTATATTAAGAAAACAGGTATTATAATTATTATATATAATATATTTAATATCTTTAGATAGTATTATACCTAAATAGGTTATCTGACCTGAATTGGGTACATATTTAGTAAAATCACTAATGAGAATATTTTTTCGTGTATATATAGGTAGTATTTTAGTTTTTTCTTCATTGAATATTAAACCAGAAATACTTTTAAAATTCATCATGTTATCAAATAGAGACTGCATAGAAGAATTAGATCCTGCTGATGTAATTAGAACATCATCTGCAAAAAGTTGAATTTTGGATGTTGTATTTTCATCTATTTCAAAACCCTCTATGTCAGTACTGTTTCTGATCAAATTAGCCCAAGGCTCCATTACTAAAGTGAATAATAGTGGAGAAAGTGGACATCCTTGTTTTGTACCTTTAAGAATGGGTATTTTTGTGAAACATATGTTCCTACCTTAATATAAGCCAACGTTCCTTTGTATAAATGCTCAATTAGATTTACAAATGCATCTGAGAAGTTTGTGCACTTCATTAAGGTAAACAGATAGTCCCAACTTACTGAAGCAAATGCTGAACTTATATCAAGACTAATAAGTGTTAAATCTTTCTTTTTCCTATTTGCAAAATCTATTAATGTTAAAGTTCTTCTTATATTATCAAAAGTATTTCTATTTACAGTGAAGCCTGTCTGATCTATATCTATAATGCCGGGAATGATTGTCTTCAATCTATCAGCAAAGATACTCATAAACATTTTATAATCAACATTAAGTAATGAGATGGGCCGA